>NC_057814.1:420622832-420878316 GCF_018294505.1 Triticum aestivum | reverse complement strand
GTGGCGGGCGGCTGCTGCTGCTGCTGCGTGCGGCGGCGGCGGCGGTGGCGACTTGGGGCGGCGACGGTGGGGTATTTAAGAGGAGAGGGGCGGGGTCGGCTTGGGGAAGGGGCAACCCGAGGCGGCGGCGGTTTCCCGGACTCTGGCGGAGTCCGGTGCGGGCACGGGGCGCGCGAGGGAGGCGGTGGCGCGGGGCGGGCCCGCCTAGCTCGGTTGGGCTTCGGCCCAGTCGGGCGCTGAAGTTTTTTTAAAACAGATTCCGCCGAAAATAAATCCTAGAAAAATAAATAAAAATCTAAAAATCCAAAACAAATTTTCACCGTCGAAATAAAATATTTAGAACAAGATGGACATTTTCTTGGCCCTAAAATGCAATTTTGAAAACATGCATTTTTTCTAATGCGAATAAAATAGCAATAAAATCCGAATAAAATCAAATATTTGATTTTAATATTTTTCCTCCAATATTTCATTTATTTTGGAGAAGTCATATTATCTCCTCTCATATATTTTAATATGAAATATTTTCGGAGAGAAAAATAATTAAAACAAATAATCCTCGTTTCAATATTTGATAAAATTCAAATATGAAAACAGTGAAATCCCCAACTCTCTCCGAGGGTCCTTGGGTTGCTTAGGATTTTGAGGATCGCGAAACGAAATGCAGCAAAAATATGATATGCATGAATGATCTATGTATAACATTCCAAATTTAAAATTTGGGATGTTACAAGTGAACCATTTGTGATGGGCTGCGCATCGTAAATGTAGCACCACCGAATACCGACTGTGATGGCAATGCGAGCAGAAACGAGTAGGAGTATTGTAGGGGCCCTATCCCCGATGGTTTCTGGATCGTGTGGGAAGGACCCCCCTATAGCCCACACTCACTTGGCGACGGTTCCAAATGCCGTCGCGGAAAGGGGTTTTAAACCGTTTGTTTAGGACCGACGCGCACCAGTGTTGATTAAACAACCCCGGTCCGATGATGAGAAAGAGATTGGTTGTGATCGAGAGAGGATCACGGAGGTATCATGGATACCGAAGCTGGTTGATCTTTACGTGATCGCGAGATGATCACGGAGGTATCGTGGATACCGATGTTGGTAAGTTGATGCATGAGATGGTTACAAGGTAACCGCCAAGCAAGAGTAAGTTGGTGCATGAGAATGTTAACCTGTTGCATGTAGTATCATCATGTTCATATGCTCATGTCATGCTAATGTTATGCTAGCCGTATCATGTTCACCTTGTGAATGCCATGTTATCCTGATAGTATGATGCTCATGATTGCTTTAACCTGCTAATGCCATGCCGTTGTTTGTCTTGACTGCTTTTGGTTAATTGTGAGCTTGCAAGTACATTCAATGTACTGACCTGGCGTGTCATGCAAGTTTGCAGCTCATGCCTGGATTGCTTGCTTGTTTGGTGTGGTTCCTATGTTCGCGAGCTAGGATAAACGTTCCAGCCAGAGTCCCTGTGGATTGGAGTCCATCATCGTCGTTCGTTGTTCCGCTGCCAGTAGAGGTTCCGCTGCCTCGAGTTGTTGTGCTTCTTGCATAGGGCAACTGTGGTTGGCATAGCATCGTCGTGCCGGTGTTATTCATTGTAATATCGGAGACCTTGTATTCGTATTCGTGTTGTAATAGAGAGCTGGTTTGTTCTATGCTAAGCAGTGCCGTATTCCAGAAGACTTCACCTCGATCTCCGGGCTAGAATACGGGGCGTTCCGCTTTCTCTGAGCCGGGGTGCCACGGGGCTTGGTATCAGAGCAGCTCTGGCTGTAAAGCGTCCTAGTCCGCTGGAATGTTAGAAAACGGTAGTATAGGGTCTGGTTGTTGCTCTTGCTTGTTGCATTTGATTGTTGCATTTGTTTGCTGCATATAGTCTTATTTCGGTTACCCCTAACCCCTATTTCGTACGTAGATGGCGGTTAGCTTCCATGAGTTTAATGCCCTCCCCAGAGCTCCCGATGCTGTTCCTATTGTGTTCAGTCCCACACCTATGCCTCTCAGCTTTGCCACCCTCGTTGGCGACATGTGGCGTAGCATTTATCCCCATGGAGTTCCACCCCATTATCAAGTATTCCAGTTTTCTGCCGGAGGAAGAATTCTGGAATATGTTGCTCATGTCCATCTGCCAGCCTCGATTCCTGTTGGTAAGCGCACCTACAGTTTTCATGGTGGTTACGGTGCTACTCCCGAGCTTGCCGTTTAGCTTGCCGCAATGGCAGGAATCACCGGTCTTCGTCATCAAGAGAGCATGGTGCAAGAGAACCTTTGTCGGTGTCAAAACCAGCCGATCTCGGGTAGGGGGTACCGAACTGTGCGTCTGAGGATCGAAGGTAACAAGAGACATGGAACACGATGTTTACCCAGGTTCGGGCCCTATTAATGGAGGTAATACCCTACTTCCTGCTTGATTGGATTTCATGAGTATAGGGGTTACAAGAGTTGATCTACCTCGAGATCGTAATGGCTAAACCCTATATGTCTAGCCTGTATGAATTCTGATAGCCTCTACGGACTAAACCCTCCAGTTTATATAGACACCGGAGGGGGCTAGGGTTGTACGAAGTCGGTTTACAGAGGAAGGAAACTACACGTCCGGACGCCAATCTTGCCATCCACGCAAAGGAGAGTCCCATTCGGATATGGGGGAAGGCCTTCTACCTTGTATCTTCACGGCCCATCAATCCGGCCCATGTTACATAGCCCGGACACCCGAGAACCCCTTAATCCAGGATTCCCAGAGTAGCCCCCGAACTTGCCTTCAATGACGACGTAGTATCCAGCTTTATGTCTTCGGCTTTGCAAGGCGGGTTCTCCATTATACTTCGGATTGACGATAGTTCGGCTCCACATTAAATATCGTATTTTATTGCCTCTTTGCCGCCATCGCCTCGGCTTCCACGTGTCAAACGAATGCGAAGGGTCTAAGTATTCTTTACAAAAAACCCCATGACCATGTAGGGTAGGCGTCTATTTAAGGAGATTAGATCTCAGATGCCATTCCACACCACGCGTATATCCTTAGAACTCGCCATAAGAAATCGTCCAAACATGGCCGGCGTTCCCAGTTCTTCCTCACGCCCCCACGGCCCTCAAAAAGGTGATTGGGAAAGCTGCTCGGTATCCTGTGCCCATCTGAATAGACTTCAAACGCAGGGATATCTTCCTCATGCGGATCTAGTCTCCGTTCGGGCTGGATTAACTTCCCTCAACAGCGAAGTCCTGGCGGAGAATTTCCTCAATCCAACTAAAGAGGAGCGGCTGTGCTTTGTTTCCTTCCTTTTGAGAGGCATAGGATTTCCTATCCATCCTTTCCTCAGAGGTCTCCTCGAGTTTTACGGCCTCCAACTGCACAATCTGACGCCAGGCTCCATCCTGCATATCGCAGGCTTCATTGCTCTTTGCGAGCTGTTTCTAGGCTGTGAGGCTCATTTCGAGCTATGGCGGAAATTTTTCTGCCTCGTCCCCCGCTCCCAAAAGGGATCCATATTCGAGGTGGGCGGCGTCGAAGTATGGCGCATAGCGGGGACAGGTTACCTGTCCGGCACTCCGAAGAAGGCATCCGAAGAGTGGCCCTCGGAATGGTTTTATATTGAAGACGTTGTTCTTCTGGACCCAATCCGGCGCGGTCTTCCCGAATTCTCCAGTGCTCCTTTAAAGAAGCGTGTCAACTGGCGTCCCCGAAGCCTCGAGGAAGAAGACAGTGCGGAGGTTAAGAGGCTGGTAAGCAAGATCAGAGTACTTGCCCACTCCGGGCTGTCTATAATCGAGGTAATGGAGATTTCAATAACGCCATGCGTTCAGCCGCTCCAATCTAGAGGTTTTCCTATGTGGAATTACAACAGGGAGGACGATGCATCCCGCTGTCTACGCAAGGGTCCGGACAATTTTACCGCATTGGACACCATCTTAGCTGACCTTTACAAAGGGGAGAAGGAAGACTTCACTCGCTTGAAATGTCGAGAAGGTTTTTCCATGTATAACCCCATCGACCGGGTGAGTTTTCCTTTGATTATTGGCCTCACTCAATCTCTTTCCCGAGTCATGCTAGCCGAATTTAATCCGGCTATTTTTAATAGGAGTGGAGAAAGGTCGTCGAGGGGGTCCACAGCCCCGCTCCGCAGCCAGAGGACCATGTTCGAGACATGGATCCCAGATTTGAAGAAGATTCAGATATATTTATAGAACTTAAGGAGGGGGTCTTTTATCAGGCGAGCCATGACGGCACGGAAGTGCCCATTATAGCCGATTACCCCGCCTTCTCCCCTCCTCCCATGTAAGTACCCAGGAGACATCCCCCTCAAAAAGAGTTTTCCCATTGCGCCTCACCCACCGCACTGTCTCATGCTCTGATGGGGCGGCGCTCGTCTCGCCGAGTTGTATCATAGGCGCCTTCTAAGAAGGCGACGCCCGCGCAGGGCGAGTCTTTGAAAAGAAAGGCAAACGGTGATACTACCGGGCCCCCACCTTCATCCAAGAGGTATAATTTTTAACATGCACTCGGTTGAATAGACCGGATTGTGACGTTTTTACGCTGTGCCATATTTCAGGAGGAGCATACATCATACTGCATTCAGGGACCTTACCGGCCATGCACCGACCAATCCGGCCCCGGACCCTGCCACAAGGACTAGGGTTGATACGGGCGCAACGCCGGATTTTCATCTCCAAGAGGATTTAGATAATGTATCCGTCACCAATTCCGAAGTGGAGAGCATGATGAATCATCGGCGGCAGAAAGAGGCCATGCGTGACCCAAGTTTCACCGAAGAGGCGTTCAATGCCCTCAGCTCTGCGGATGCATATATCCGAGCTGCTCGGGATGGACTTGCCGGAGCCACTCACCTTCTTTCAAATGATATGCGGGTAATGTTGGAAATATGCCCTAGAGGCAATAATAAAATGGTTATTATTGTATTTCCTTGTTCATGATAATTGTCTGTTTTTCATGCTATAATTTTATTAACTGGAAACCGTAATACATGTGTGAATACATAGACCACAACATGTCCCTAGTAAGCGTCTAGTTGACTAGCTCGTTGATCAATAGATGGTTATGGTTTCCTGACCATGGACATTGGATGTCATTGATAACGGGATCACATCATTAGGAGAAAGATGTGATGGACAAGACCCAATCCTAAGCATAGCACAAGATCGTGTAGTTCGTTTGCTAAAGCTTTTGTAATGTCAAGTATCGTTTCCTTAGACCATGAGATTGTGCAACTCCCGGATACTGTAGGAATGCTTTGGGTGTACCAAACGTCACAACGTAACTGGGTGGCTATAAAGGTGCACTACGGGTATCTCCGAAAGTGTCTGTTGGGTTGGCACGAATCGAGACTGGGATTTGTCACTCCGTATGACGGAGAGGTATCTCTGGGCCCACTCGGTAATGCATCATCATAATGAGCTCAATGTGACCAAGTGTTTGGTCACGGGATCATGCATTACGGTACAAGTAAAGTGACTTGCCGGTAACGAGATTGAACAAGGTATTGGTATACCGACGATCGAATCTCGGGCAAGTAACGTACCGATTGACAAAGGGAATTGTATACGGGATTGATTGAATCCTCGACATCGTGGTTCATCCGATGAGATCATCATGGAACATGTGGGAGCCAACATGGGTATCCAGATCCCGCTGTTGGTTATTGACCGGAGAGTCGTCTCGGTCATGTCTGCATGTCTCCCGAACCCGTAGGGTCTACACACTTAAGGTTCGGTGACGCTAGGGTTGTAGAGATATTAGTATGCGGAAATCCGAAAGTCGTTCGGAGTCCCGGATGAGATCCCGGATGTCACGAGGAGTTCTGGAATGGTCCGGAGCGAAAGATTCATATATGGGAAGTCCTATTTTGGCCACCGGAAAATGTTTCGAATTTTTCGGTATTGTACCGGGAAGGTTCTAGAAGGTTCCGAAGTGGGGCCCACCTGCATGGGGGGACCCACATGAACGTGGGTAGTGGGGGCAAGGCCCCACACCCCTGGTCAAGGCGCACCAAGATCCCACCTTAGAAGGAATAAGATCATATCCCGAAGGGATAAGATCAAGATCCCTAAAAAAGGGGGATAACAATCGGTGGGGAAGGGAAATGATGGGATTTCTTTCCCCCACCTTTGCCAACGCCCCAATGGACTTGGAGGGCAAGAAACCAGCCCCCTCCACCCCTATATATAGTGGGGAGGCGCATGGGAGCAGCACCCCAAGCCCTGGCGCCTCCCTCCCTCCCGTGACACCTCTTCCTCCCCGCTTGCGCTTGGCGAAGCCCTGCCGGGATCCCGCTACTTCCACCACCACGCCGTCGTGCTGCTGGATCTCCATCAACTTCTCCTCCCCCCTTGCTGGATCAAGAAGGAGGAGACGTCCCCGCTCCGTACGTGTGTTGAACGCGGAGGTGCCGTCCGTTCGGCGCTAGGACATCGGTGATTTGGATCACGACGAGTACGACTCCATCAACCCCGTTCTCTTGAACGCTTCCGCTCGCGATCTACAAGGGTATGTAGATGCACTCCTCCCCTCTCGTTGCTAGCATCTCCTAGATTGATCTTGGTGACACGTAGGAAAATTTTGAATTTCTGCTACGTTCCCCAACAGGTAAAAACTTTGTGTAGATTCAATAATCATGTGCCAGTAGCCCCCGAGACTTGAAGCAGTTGGCCCAACTGATTTAAGGGTCGTTATATCATGAGGTATTCACGGAGAAAAATAACACATTGTCCAAGGAGCTTGAAGAATGTCGGACCAAGCTAACTAGTGTCACCGCCGAACTGGAAAATTTGAAGAAATCCAAGAAGGCACCTGATGGTAAGCACAACATTGTCCGCAAAATACGATTCTGCGCCAACAATGATTTTAAATATGCATTGTTTTGTTTACAGCAGCAGGATCGACAAATCAGTTGGAGGAGAGGCTAAGGGCTGCTCAGGTGGACAAACAACATGTCGAAGGGCAAGAAGCCGCTGGTCAACGTATATTAACATGAACCATTGATGAGAAGAACAAACTACAGGATGCAAACATCAAGCAAGCCGAAGAGCTAAAGGATGTACGAGCCCAACTGTCGGATGCCTTAAAGGAGAACAGAAAGCTGAAAGGTGGCATATTCAGTATGTCCTTTAACCTGACTTTCATACGGTCCCCTGATGGAAAGTTTTACGAAATTGTTCCTGTAGGTTTGTTAACTGGGCGGCCCGAGGGAGAAGTGTCCGGATTTCAAGGCGACTTGCTGTAAGAGCTATCCAAAGTGCACGAGCGAGCTCAGAAAGCCATGAGGAACATGGATAAGGCTTTGTGGCCATCCGATTCTCCTCCAGAAATTATGGAGGAGCTCATGGATTTATTCAAGGGAGCTCGACGCTGCTTTGAACTATAGAAGGCATCAACATGTCGAGAAGGTGCACGAGAAGCATGGGCCATGGTGAAAACATGGTATACTGGGCTTGATCCGAATCATATGGCCCGGGTCGGACCTCGGGGACCAGACGAACAAGAGATTCCGGTTAGCTTGGTGTACGACCAAGTAAAGACAGCCACCAAATTTTCACAACAGGACTGTAAACTAGACAGCCTTATAGATGGTATAGATGAAGAGTAGGCGTTTGATTCCATGTAACAATGCACTTTATCACCAAACTTATCTCCGACCGAACTTGAAAAGATTGTCATGGCAGACCTTCCACTTCAACTTCCGAAACCCAAGGGTTGGAGTGTTTCCGAATACTATACCTGTGGTAAACACCAAGTATGTTCGGAAACCAGGCAATCCGGTCATGGTGCTTGAACAGACAAACTGTAGTTGGGGAGTTATGTTATATTACTCTTTAACATAAGAAACATCTTCCAGAGAGAATAGTTCCGTTAAGGGTTCCTCTCCCTGGGTCAGCATGCGTGCTTATGCATGCCTAAGCTGTGATGCTAAAAAATCACAGGAAGCTTTATATTTTGGGAGTTTATATTGCAACGAAGGCAGTTCGTCGTTTGTCCGCCGACCAATTATTCTCTTAAGAATGCTAGCTTTCGGCTTCACCTGTCTGAGGTACAGGTCCGGATAACCCGGTTGTAACAATCGTAGAGGTGCTCCCTTTCTGCCCTAGCAGAACAAGCGGGAACGTAGGGCATAAACACAGGAGCCAGGCAACCAGCTTGGCAAAAACTTCAGTCATAGAGGTGCATATAATGGCGAAGAAAGGACGTATATGAGCAGACGACACATATATATGGTGAGATCTATGCTTAGAATAATAATAAGCTTCTATTGAGAGAAGCCCCCATTTATGGTGGGGTGTGTACATTTAAGGATGTATACCCCTCAAGTGTGCGGCTTACCTGAACACACACTTGAAATCGTATAAAAACGAGAAAAAGAAAAAATCAAAAAGGAGAAAAAGGAACGAACAAAGGTATATGCCCGGACTTAGGCATAGAGTCTTTGGTGCCGAGCAGCGTTCCATGGGTTCGGCTCTAAGTGATTATCCGATGCATTGCGAAGGCGATAGGCTCCTCCAGTGAGAACTACATCTATAATGAAGGGACCCTCCCATTTGGATTTGAGTTTGTCCTTTTTCTTCTCTGGTAGGCGTAGAACGAGCTCACCGACATTATAAGTCTTTGCCCGCACTTCTCTTCTTTGATATCTCCGAGCCTGTTGTTGGTAGAATGCGGAACGGGCCTTCGCAACATCGCGCTCCTCCTCCAGGCCATCTAGATCTTCCTGCCAATCGAGCTTGGCCTCTCTTTCTTCGTACATGCGCACTCGAGGTGAGTCATGAATAATGTCGCAAGGCAAGACAACCTCTACGCCTGATGTCACTTGAAGCTACATCGGTATTTCCCCAAAGAGGAAGGGATGATGCAGCATAGCGGCGGTAGGTATTTCCCTCAGATATGAAACCAAGGTTATCGAACAAGTAGGAGAACCAAGCAACACAAAGTAAACAGCCCCTGCACACAGATAACAAATCCTCAAAACCCGACGTGCTAAAGGGGTTGTCAATCCCTTCCAGGGTATGGCGCCTCAAGATAGGCAAACAGACGTGAGATAATTTGTAGTAAATTGATAGATCGATCGCCAAATAAAATAAATAGAAATAAAACACAGCAAGGTATTTTTGTATTTTTGGTTTAATTGATCTGAAAATAAATTGCAAGACAAAAGTAGATCACAAAGGCAAATATATGAGAAAGAAGACCCGGGGCCGTAGGTTTCACTAGTGGCTTCTCTCGAGAAAAATAGCAAACGATGGGTAAAAAAATTACTGTTGGACAATTGATAGAACTTCGAATAATCATGACGATATCCAGGCAATGATCATTATATAGGCATCACGTCCAAGATTAGTAGACCGACTCCTACCTGCATCTACTACCATTACTCCACACATCGAGCGCTATCCAGCATGCATCTAGTGTATTAAGTTCATGGAAAAACGGAGTAATGCAATAAGAACAATGACATGATGTAGACAAGATCTACCTATGTAGAAATAGACCCCATCGTTTTATCCTTAGTAGCAACGATACATACGTGTCGTTTCCCCTTCTGTCACTGGGATCAAGCATCGTAAGATCGAACCCACTACAAAGCACCTCTTCCCATTGCAAGATAAATAGATCAAGTTGGCCAAACAAAACCCAAATATCGGAGAAGAAATACGAGGCTATAAGCAATCATGCATATAAGAGATCAAAGAACTCAAATAACTTTCATGGACATAAAAAGATATAACTGATCATAAACTCAAAGTTCATCAGATCCCAACAAACACACCGCAAAAAGAGTTACATCATATGGATCTCCAAGAGACCATTGTATTGAGAATTCAGCGAGAGAGAGGAATCCATCTAGCTACTAACTACGAACCCGAAGATCTACAAAGAACTACTCATGCATCATCGGAGAGGAACCAATGGAGGTGGTGAACCCCATCCGAGATGGTGTCTAGATTGGACCTGGTGGTTCTGGACTCTACGGCGGCTGGATTAATATTTCGTCGACTCCCCTAGGGTTTTGGGAATATTGGGGTATTTATAGAGAAAAGAGGAGGTTCGGGGGGCACCCGAGGTGGGCACAACCCACCAGGGCGCGCCTGGGCCTCCTAGTGTGCCCTGGTGGGTTGTCCCCTCCTTGGGACTCCCCCCAGGCACAACCAGGGCCCATTACGTTCCTTCTGGTCCAAAAAAATCTCCTTAAAGTTTTGTTGCATTTGGACTCCGTCTGATAATGATTTCCTGCGATGTAAGAAACATGCAGAAAACAACAACTGGCACTTGGCACTATGTCAATAGGCAAATACCAAAAAATGATATAAAATGACTATAAAATGATTATAAAACATCCAAGATTGATAATATAACAGCATGGAACAATAAAAAATTATGGATACATCGGAGACGTATCAGCATCCCCAAGCTTAACTCCTACTCGTCCTCGAGTAGGTAAGTGATAAAAACAAATTTTTTGATGTGGAATGCTGCCTAACATGTCATATCATATTCTTTTCTTTATAGCATGGACAATTGGACTTTTATGTTATTTAAAACAATTGTCTAGTTTTGACATAATAATTTAGATACTCAAGCATATCAACAAGCAACCATGTCTTTCAAAATATCAATGCTAAAATAAGTTATCCCTAGCCCATCATGCTCAATCATTGATCCATTCATGAAACACACTCGAGTATTAGCTACACCCAATACTTAAGTACGATCATATTGCCTCCTAGTTGGTGCTTTTATAAGAGAAGATGGAGACTCAAATTCAAAAATAAAAATTGCATAAAGTACAAGAAAGGCCCTTCGCAGAGGGAAGTAGGGATTTGTAGAGGTGCCAGAGCTCAAAGCGAAAAATTAGAGATAAAAACATTTTGGGAGGTGTATCCATCCCACCAATGAAAACGACTTAGAGTTCCCAACACTTTCCATGCTAGATATGCCATAGGCGGTTCCCAAACAGAAAATAAAGTTATTTCTTTTTGCACCATACTTTCACTTTCCATGGCTAACCGTATCCACGGGTGCCTTCCATACCAACAGTTTCCAAGGAATTTATTATTTGACAACATAAAGTAAATTCATTTTTGCATTTCGGGACTGGGCATCCCTAAAACCTTTGCCTTACTCTCGTGCAATGACAAGTGAATAAACACTCATCGTGAGAATAACACATCCAGCATGGAAAATACTAGCCACCCGTCACCGCTCCGCGAGCGAAACAAACACACAAAAGAGAAGTTTATTTTGAAAATTAGAGATGGCACATGCAAATTTTCTTAGAATGGCAAAAGAATACCGCATATAGGTAGATATAGTGGACTCATGTGGCAAAACTGGTTTAAAGGATTTTGGATGCACAAGTAGAGATCATACTTGGTGCAAAATGAAGGCTAGCGAAAGACCAAGAAACGAATAATCTCATAAGCAAAAATTAAGCATAATTAACACCGAATAATGCACCACAAGTAGGATATAATTTCAATGCATGACTATTGATTTTCGTGCTTGCATAGGGAATCACAAACCTTAACACCAATATTCTTACTAAAGCATAATTACTCATCAATATAACTCACATATCACATCTCAAAACTATTACTAAGAATCAAGTTTATTTTGTCCAATGATCTTTTTAATAGTTGAATCCGCCAAGTGCAAATTCAAAGAACATTCTTCAAGATTAGTAAGACCAAGCACATCACAAAAGATTTCGGAATTGTAGAAACACTAGAACCCAAGTCACACAAAGAAAAACACTCATGATTTTTTTTCTTGACTTTGCTAGTAGGTTCCCATTCATCATGCAATTTTCTAAGGAATTGATACTTCTAATTCCAATTTTTCTTCAAAAGCTTTCATCATAGCATCAACAATATGTTTAGTAAAAGCTTTATTTTGTTCATAGGCATGGGGTGAATTTATCATGGATTGCAACAAAAAAATACAATCAATCAAAGAGCCACTATCATAATTAAAGTCTTTGTAATCCAAAAGAGTGGGCACATCACTAGTTAAAGTCTTGACCTCTCCAAACCCACTTCATCAATTTTCTCGACAAGATTTTCACCCTCCGAAATATTGGGACGCCTTCTACCTAAAGTTGACTCTTCTCCAGTCCTTTTTTCATCAATTTCAATTTTACTAAACAAGGAATCAATAGAAGAAACACCAATCATTTTAAGATCTTCATCACTTTTGCGAAAGTAGTCACTAGAAAATGCTTTGTCTAAAAATTCTCTTTTAGCTCTAAGCATAGCAGTTCTTTTCTTACTTTAATCCATAGAAACATAAAGATCTTTAGTTGATTCATCAACCTTAGGCAAAAAAATCATCTTAAGATTTTCCACATCATGAGTAATTCTATCAACACTTCTAGACAGATCATCAATCTTATTCAACTTTTCTTCTATGGAAGTGTTAAAAACTTTTTGTGTGTTGATAAATTATTTAATATTATTCTCAAGATCAGAGGTGTTCCTATTATTATTATAAGATCAATTTGCGTAGGAGTTACCATAATTATTAGAGGAATTACTCTGAAAAGGCCTAGGATTAAAATTACCTCTATAAGCATTGTTATTGAAATTATTTCGAGAGATAAAATTCACATCTATGGCATCACTATTTTGCTCAATCAAAGTAGACAAAGGCATATCATTAAAATCAATAGGAGCACTTTTACTAGCAACCAATTTCATAAGAGCATCAACTTTTTCACTCAAAGAAGAAATTTCTTCAACCGAATTAACTTTTTTACTAGTAGGAGCTCTTTCGGTATGCCATTGTGAATAATTTTCCATGATATTATCAAGAAATTTGGTGGCTTCTTCCAAAGTAATTTCCATAAAAGTGCCACCCGTGGCGGAATCTAAAAGATTACGAGAAACAAAATTCAACCCCGCATAAATTTTTTGTATGATCATCCAAAGATTTGACCCATGAGTTGGGCAATTCCTTAGCATCATTTTCATCCTTTCCCAAGATTGTGCAACATGCTCATGTTCAAGTTGCTTGAAATTCATGATCAGGGTTCTAAGGGAAATAATTTTTGCGGGCGCAAAATACTTAGTGATAAAAGCATCTTTGCACTTATTCCAAGAATCGATACTATTGCGAGGCAAAGAAGAGAACCAAAATTTTGCAGAATCACGCAAAGAAAACAGAAATATTTTCATCTTCACCACATCATTGTCCACATCTTTTTCCTTTTGCATATCACATAATTCCTGGAAGGTATTAAGATGGGACGCGGCATCCTCATTAGGAGTACCGGAAAATTGATCTTTCATAACAAAATTCAGCAAAGCAGTATTAATATCACAAGACTCTGCACTAGTGGCGGGAGGAGCAATCGGAGTGCCAATAAAATCATTGTTGTTGGTATTTGAGAAATCACATAACTAGGTGTTCTCTTGAGTCATGATGACCACACAACAAGATTGCACTCAAAAATGGATCTGGCAAGAAAACGGCGAACGGAAAAAGAGAGGCGAATAAAACGGCAAATTTTTGTGAAGTGGGGGAGAGGAAAATGAGAGGCAAATGGCAAATAATGTAAATTGCAAGGAGAAGAGATTTGTGATTAGGAACTTGGTATATGTTGAAGATCCTCCCCGGCAACGGCGCCAGAAATTCCATTTGATGTCGCTTGAAGCTACGTCGGTATTTCCCCAAAGAGGAAGGGATGATGCAGCACAATGGCGGTAGGTATTTCCCTCAGATATGAAACCAAGGTTATCGAACTAGTAGGAGAACCAAGCAACACAACGTAAACAGCCCCTGTACACAGATAACAGATCCCCGCAACCTGGCGTGTTAAAGGGGTTGTCAATCCCTTCCGGGGTACGGCGCCTCAAGATAGGCAAATGGACGTGAGATAATTTGTAGTAAATTAATAGATCGCACGCCAAATAAAATAAATAGAAATAAAACGCAGCAAGGTATTTTTGTATTTTTGGTTTAATAGATCTGAAAATAAATTGCAAGAGAAAAGTAGATCGCAAAGGCAAATATATGAGAAAGAAGACCCGGGGGCCGTAGGTTTCACTAGTGGCTTCTCTCGAGAAAAATAACAAACGGTGGGTAAACAAATTACTGTTGGGCAATTGATAGAACTTCAAATAATCATGACGATATCTAGGCAATGATCATTATATAGGCATCATGTCCAAGATTAGTATACCGACTCCTGCCTGCATCAACTACTATTACTCCACACATCGACCGCTATCTAGCATGCATCTAGTGTATTAAGTTCATGGAAAAACAGAGTAATGCAATAAGAACGATGACATGATGTAGACAAGATCTACCTATGTAGAGATAGACCCCATCGTTTTATCCTTAGTAGCAATGATACATACGTGTCATTTCCCCTTCTGTCACTGGGATCAAGCATCGTAAGATCGAACCCACTACAAAGCACCTCTTCCCATTGCAAGATAAATAGATCAAGTTGGCCAAACAAAACCCAAATATCGGAGAAGAAATACGAGGCTATAAGCAATCATGCATATAAGAGATCAAAGAACTCAAATAACTTTCATGGACATAAAAAGATATAACTGATCATAAACTCAAAGTTCATCAGATCCCAACAAACACACCGCAAAAAGAGTTACATCATATGGATCTCCAAGAGACCATTGTATTGAGAATTCAGCGAGAGAGAGGAATCCATCTAGCTACTAACTACGAACCCGAAGATCTACAAAGAACTACTCATGCATCATCGGAGAGGCACCAATGGAGGTGGTGAACCCCATCCGAGATGGTGTCTAGATTGGACCTGGTGGTTCTGGACTCTACGGCGGCTGGATTAATATTTCGTCGACTCCCCTAGGGTTTTGGGAATATTGGGCTATTTACATAGCAAAGAGGCGGTCCAGGGGGCACCCGAGGTTGGCATAACCCTCCAGGCCGCGCCTGGGTCTCCTGGCACGCCCTGGTGGGTTGTACCCTCCTCGGGACTCCCCCAGGCACAGCCAGGGCCCATTACGTTCCTTCTGGTCCAAAAAAATCTCCATAAAGTTTTGTTGCATTTGGACTCCGTCTGATATTGATTTCCTGCGATGTAAAAAACATGTAGAAAATAGCAACTGGCACTTGGCACTATGTCAATATGTTAGTACCAAAAAATGATATAAAATGACTATAAAATGATTATAAAACATCCAAGATTGATAATATAACAACATGGAACAATAAAAAATTATAGATACGTTGGAGACGTATCAGCGCCGTACACCATAAAGAAGGGTGTCTATCCGGTCGTGCGATTAGGCGTGGTCCGCAGCCCCCAGAGTACGGAATCGAGTCCCTCAACCCAGTGCTTATCTGATTCCCGTAGGGAGCACATTAATTTGGGTTTGATGCCGCTCATTATCAGGCCATTAGCCCGTTCGACCTGACCGTTTGTTTGAGGGTGATAAACGGAGGCGTAGTCGAGCTTAATGCCCAGATTAGCACACCAAGGTTTCACCTCGTCGGCTGTAAAGTTAGAATCATTGTTAGTAATGATGCTGTGCAGGACGCCATAATGGTGTACAACACTAGATATAAAATCGATCACCGGTCCGGCTTCGGCCGTTTTTACCGGTTTGGCCTCTATCCACTTGGTGAATTTATCCAGCATAACCAGCAGATACTTTTTCTTACGGCTTCCCCCTTTAAGGGGTCCGACCATGTCTAGCCCCCAGAACGCGAAAGGCCAAGTAATGGGGATTGTTCGTAGGGCAGTGGGCGGCATATGGCTTTGATTCGCAAAAAGATGGCATCCAACACAGCGCTGTACGAGGTCCTGTGCATCTGCTCGGGCCGTGGGCCAAAAGAAACCTGTACGAAGGCCTTACTTACAAGGTCCTGAGTTGCGCGTGATAGCCGCCAAGACCAGCATGTATTTCAGCCAAGAGCTGTCGTCCCTCCTCTTCGGAGATATATCTTTGAAGGACTTCAGTAGTACTTTTCTTGTAGAGTTCTCCTTCATGAACTTTGTAGGCTTTCGACCATCGAACGATACGACGGGCCTCATTCTAGTCATCAGGGAGCTCCCGCCTATTAAGATAGGCCAGGAAAGGTTCAGTCCATGGAGCGATGACAACCATGATTTCATGGGCGGAAGGTGTCATTTCGGTGCCCGAGCCCCCGATGATATCATAATTGTGTTCGACATCTGGGGGTATGATCGGCTCCGGACTACTGTTGCCGCTCTCGTCTTGCCATACCACGGATGGCTTGAAGAGCCTTTCCACAAAGGTGTTCGGTGGGACGGGGTCGCGTTTAGCGCCCATTCGAGCAGGATGTCCGCTGCTTGATTACTGTCTCGAGCCACGTGATGAAACTCAAGCCCCTCAAACCGAGCTGATATTTTGAGTACGACGTTGCGGTAAGCTGCCATGTTTGGATCTTTTGCATCGAATTCTCCATTTATCTGGGATATTGCGAGGTTCGACTCCCCGCGCACCTCGAGGCGTTGTATGCCCATAGAAACAGCCATCCGGAGACCATGCAGTAGTGCCTCATATTCGGCTGCGTTGTTGGAGTCCGTATACATGATTTGTAATACATAACGGGTTGTGTCCCCTGTAGGGGATGTTAGGAGGACACCAACCCCCAATCTGGCTAACATTTTAGAGCCATCGAAGTGCATCACCCAGTTGGAGTATGTGCTGTACTCTTTAGGGAGTTCGGCTTCTATCCATTCAGCGACAAAATCGGCCAACACCTGAGATTTAATGGCTCGGCGTGGCTTGTATGTTATTTCAAATGGTATGAGCTCGATGGCCCATTTGACAATGCGGCCGGCAGCGTCCCGATTGTTTATGATGTCATTGAGTGGTACTTCGGAAGCCACCATGATCGAACATTCTTGAAAGTAGTGCCGCAGCTTCCAGGATGCCATAAAGACCGCCTATGCTATCTTTTGATAGTATGGGTATCGGGATTTGCATCGTGTGAGGACCGCCGATACATAGTACACTGGTTTTTGGAGTGGGAATTTGTGTCCCTCTTCCTCTCGTTCGACGATGAGCACCGCGCTCACCACCTGGTGAGTTGCAGATACGTAGAGCAACATAGGTTCACCGACGTTTGGTGCGGATAGGATTGGGTTGCTTGCTAACAAAGTATTTATTTCTTCCAATCCGGCTGTTGCCGCATCCGTCCACGCAAAGTGGTCGGTCCGTCGGAGCAGGCGATAAAGTGGCAGTGCCTTTTCTCCCAACCTGGAGATAAAACAGCTCAAAGCTGCCATGCATCCAGCTAGTTTTTGGACCTGCTTTAGGTCTGTTGGCATTGCCAATTGTAACAGGGCTCGTATTTTTTTTGGGTTTGCTTTGATTCCTCTGTTGGAAACAATGAACCCAAGCAGTTTTCCAGCTAGAACGCCGAAAACGCACTTGTCCGGATTGAGCCGTATGTCATATGTTCGGAGGTTGTCGAATGTGAGGCGTAAGTCATCCACCAATGATTCCACATGCTTAGTCTTGATGACTACATCATCTACATGTGCCTCAACCATCTTGCCAATTTGCTTTTCCAGACATGTTTGAATCATGTGTTGGTAAGTGGCGCCGGCATTTTTGAGTCCGAAAGGCATAGTGTTGAAGCAGAAAGGCCCATACGGGGTGATAAATGCCGTTGCGGCCTGGTCGGATTCCTTCATCTTAATTTGATGGTATCCGGAGTATGCATCGAGGAAACACAGTGAATCGTGTCCTGTAGTCGCATCAATAATCTAGTCAATGTGGGGCAGTGGGAAGGGGTCCTTAGGGAAGGCCTTATTAAGGTTTTTGAGATCAACACAGAGGCGCCAGGATTTATCCTTCTTCGATACCATGACCAGGTTTGCTAGCCAGTCCGGATGTTTGATCTCTCTAATGAACCCGACTTCAAGTAGCTTGGCTAGCTCCTCCCCCATAGCTTGTCGTTTAGGTTTGGAAAATCGCCGCAGCGTTTGCTTGACTGGTTTGAATCCCTTTAGTATGTTGAGGCTATGTTCGGCCAGTCTGTGTGGGATTCCTAGCATATCTGAAGGGTGCCAGGCAAAGATGTCCCAATTCTCGCGTAGGAACGCACGTAATGCGGCGTCGACCGTCGGATCCAACTATGCCCCAATGGAAGCTGTCTTCTTGGGGTCTGTCGGGTGAACTTGAAATTTGACTATTTCATCTGCTGGCTTGAAAGAGATCGACTTAGGTCTCTTATCGAGGATTACGTCGTCTCTATCCACTATGGAACACAGTGTGGTTAGTGTTAGGGAACGTAGTAATTTCAAAAAAAAATCCTACGCACACGCAAGATCATGGTGATACATAGCAACGAGAGGGGAGAGTGTCGTCCACGTACCCTCGTAGACCATAAGCGGAAGCGTTGTCAATGACAACGCGGTTGATGTAGTCGTACGTCTTCACGATCGACCGATCCTAGTACCGAACATACGGCACCTCCGCGATCTGCACACGTTCAGCTCGGTGACATCCCACGAACTCACGATCCAGTAGAGCTTCGAGGGAGAGTTCCGTCAGCATGACGGCGTGATGACAGTGATGATGAAGCTACCGACGCAGGGCTTCACCTAAGCACCGCTACGATATGACCGAGGTGGATTATGGTGGAGGGGAGCACCGCACACGGCTAAGAGATCAATGATCAACTTGTGTGTCTATGGGGTGCCCCCCTCCTCGTATATAATGGAGTGGAGGAGGGGGAGGAGGCCGGCCTCCTAGGCGAGCCCCAAGGGGAGTCCTACTCCCACCGGGAGTAGGACTCCAACCATTCCAAGAGTAGGAGTAGGAGGGAAGGAGGAAGGAGAGACGGGGAAGGAAAAAGGGGGGAGCCGCCCCCTTCCTTGTCCAATTCGGACTAGAGGGGGAGGGGGCACGCGGCCTACCATGGCCACCCCTTCCTCTCTCCTCCAAGGCCCATGAGGTGTTGGGGATCGTAGCAGAAATTTAAAATTTTCTATGTATCACCAAGATCAATCTATGGAGTCATCTAGCAACGAGAGAGAGGGGAGTGCATCTACATACCCTTGTAGATCGCGCGCGGAAGCGTTCAAGAGAACGGGGTTGATGGAGTCGTACTCGTCGTGATCCAAATCACCAATGATCCTAGTGCCGAACGGACGGCACCTCCGCGTTCAACACACGTACGGAGCAGGGACGTCTCCTCCTTCTTGATCCAGCAAGGGGGGAGGAGAAGTTGATGGAGATCCAGCAGCACGACGGCGTGGTGGTGGAAGTAGCGGGATCTCGGCAGGGCTTTGCCAAGCGCAAGCGGGGAGGAAGAGGTGTCACGGGAGGGAGGGAGGCGCCAGGGCTTGGGGTGCTGCTCCCATGCGCCTCCCCACTATATATAGGGGTGGAGGGGGCTGGTTTCATGCCCTCCAAGTCCATTGGGGCGTTGGCAAAGGTGGGGGAAAGAAATCCCATCATTTCCCTTCCCCACCGATTGTTATCCCCCCTTTTTAGGGATCTTGATCTTATCCCTTCGGGATATGATCTTATTCCTTCTAAGGTGGGATCTTGGTGCGCCTTGACCAGGGGTGTGGGGCCTTGCCCCCACTACCCACGTTCATGTGGGTCCCCCCATGCAGGTGGGCCCCACTTCAGAACCTTCCCGGTACAATACCGAAAAATCCCGAACATTTTCCGGTGGCCAAAATAGGACTTCCCATATATAAATCTTTACCTCCAGACCATTCCGGAACTCCTCGTGACGTCCGGGATCTCATCCGGGACTCCGAACAACTTTCGGTTAACCGCATACTAATATCTCTACAACTCTAGCGTCATCGAACCTTAAGTGTGTAGACCCTACGGGTTCGGGAGACATGCAGACATGACCGAGACGACTCTCCGGTCAATAACCAACAGCGGGATCTGGATACCCATGTTGGCTCCCACATGTTCCACGATGATCTCATCGGATGAACCACGATGTCGAGGATTCAATCAATCCCGTATACAATTCCCTTTGTCAATCGGTACGTTACTTGCCCGAGATTCGATCGTCGGTATCCCAATACCTTCTTCAATCTCGTTACCGGCAAGTCACTTTACTCGTACCGTAATGCATGATCTCGTGACCAAACACTTGGTCACACTGAGCTCATTATGATGATGCATTACCGAGTGGGCCCAGAGATACCTCTCCATCATACGGAGTGACAAATCCCAGTCTCGATTCGTGCCAACCCAACAGACACTTTCGGAGATACCCGTAGTGCACCTTTATAGCCACCCAGTTACGTTGTGACGTTTGGCACACCCAAAGCACTCCTATGGTATCCGGGAGTTGCACAATCTCATGGTCTAAGGAAATGATACTTGACATTTGGAAAAGCTCTAGCAAACGAACTACACGATCTTGTGCTATGCTTAGGATTGGGTCTTGTCCATCACATCATTCTCCTAATGATGTGATCCCGTTATCAATGACATCCAATGTCCATAGTCAGGAAACCATGACTATCTGTTGATCAACGAGCTAGTCAACTAGAGGCTCACTAGGGACATGTTGTGGTCTATGTATTCACACATGTATTACGATTTCCAGATAACACAATTATAGCATGAACAATAGACAATTATCATGAACAAGGAAATATAATAATAACCATTTTATTATTGCCTCTGGGGCATATTTCCAACAGTCTCCCACTTGCACTAGAGTCAATAATCTAGTTACATTGTGATGAATCAAACACCCATAGAGTTCTGGTGTTGATCATGTTTTGCTCTAGGGAGAGGTTTAGTCAACGGATCTGCTACATTCAGGTCCGTATGTACTTTACAAATATCTATGTCTCCATTTTGAACATTTTCACGAATGGAGTTGAAGCGGCGCTTGATATGCCTGGTCTTCCTGTGAAACCTGGGCTCCTTGGCAAGGGCAATAGCTCTAGTGTTGTCCCAGAAGAGAGTCATCGGGCCCGACGCATTGGGAATAACTCCTAGGTCGGTAATGAACTCCTTCACCCAGATTGCTTCTTGTGCTGCCTCTGAGGCCGCCATGTATTCCGCTTCACATGTAGATCCCGCCACAACGCTTTGCTTGCAACTGCACCAGCTTACTGCCCCACCATTCAAAATATACACGTATCCGGTTTGTGACTTAGAGTCATCCAGATCTGTGTCGAAACTAGCATCGACGTAACCCTTTACGACGAGCTCTTCGTCACCTCCATAAACGAGAAACATATCCTTAGTCCTCTTCAGGTACTTCAGGATATTCTTGACCGCTGTCCAGTGTTCCATGCCGGGATTACTTTGGTACCTTCCTACCAAACTTACGGCAAGGTTTACATCAGGTCTGGTACACAGCATGGCATACATAATAGACCCTATGGCCGAGGCATAGGGGACGACACTCATCTTTTCTCTATCTTCTGTCGTGGTCGGGGATTGACCCGTGCTCAATTGCACACCTTGCAATACAGGCAAGAACCCCTTCTTGGACTGATCCATATTGAACTTCTTCAATATCTTGTCAAGGTACGTACTTTGTGAAAGAACAATGAGGTGTCTTGATCTATCTCTATAGATCTTGATGCCTAATATATAAGCAGCTTCTCCAAGGTCCTTCATTGAAAAACACTTGTTCAAGTAGGCCTTTATGCTTCCCAAGAATTCTATATCATTTCCCATCAACAGTATGTCATCCACATATAATATGAGAAATGCTACAGAGCTCCCACTCACTTTCTTGTAAACACAGGCTTCTCCATAAGTCTGTGTAAACCCAAACGCTTTGATCATCTCATCAAATCAAATGTTCCAACTCCGAGATGCTTGCACCAGCCCATAGATGGAGCGCTGGAGCTTGCATACCTTGTTAGTATTCTTAGGATCGACAAAACCTTCCAGCTGCATCATATACAATTCTTCCTTAAGAAAGCCGTTAAGGAATGCCGTTTTGACGTCCATTTGCCATATCTCATAATCATAGTATGCGGCAATTGCTAACATGATTCGGACGGACTTCAGCTTCGCTACGGGTGAGAAAGTCTCATCGTAGTCAACCCCTTGAACTTGTCGATAACCCTTAGCGACAAGTCGAGCTTTATAGATGGTAACATTACCATCCGCGTCCGTCTTCTTCTTAAAGATCCATTTGTTTTCTATCGCTCGCCGATCATCGGGCAAGTCTGTCAAAGTTCACACTTTGTTTTCATACATGGATCCTATCTCGGATTGCATGGCTTCAAGCCATTTGTCGGAATCTGGGCCCGCCATTGCTTCTTCATATTTTGAAGGTTCACCGTTGTCTAACAACATGATTTCCAAGACAGGGTTGCCGTACCACTCTGGCGCGGAACGTGTCCTTGTGGACCTATGAAGTTCAGTAGGAGCTTGATCCGAAGTACCTTGATCATCATCATCATTAACTTCCTCTCTAGTCGGTGCAGGCACCACAGGAACATCTTCCTGAGCTGCGCTACTTTCCGGTTTAAGAGGTAGTACTTCATCAAGTTCCACTTTCCTCCCACTTACTTCTTTCGAGAGAAACTCTTTCTCCAGAAAGGACCCGTTCTTGGCAACAAAGATCTTGCCTTTGGATCTGAGGTAGAAGGCATACCCAATGGTTTCCTTAGGGTATCCTATGAAGACGCATTTTTCCGACTTGGGTTCGAGCTTTTCAGGTTGAAGTTTCTTGACATAAGCATCGCATCCCCAAACTTTTAGAAATGACAGCTTAGGTTTCTTCCCAAACCATAATTCATACGGTGTTGTCTCAAGGGATTTCGACGGAGCCCTATTTAAAGTGAATGCGGCAGTCTCTAAAGCATAGCCCCAAAATGAGAGTGGTAGACCGGTAAGAGACATCATAGATCTCACCATATCCAATGGAGTGCGATTACGACGTTCGGACACACCATTTCGCTGAGGTGTTCCAGGCGGCGTGAGTTGTGAAACTATTTCACATTTCCTTAAGTGTGTGCCAAATTCGTGACTCAAATATTCCCCTCCACGATCTGATCGTAAGAACTTTATTTTTCTGTCACGTTGATTCTCAACCTCACTCTGAAATTCCTTGAACTTTTCAAAGGTCTCAGACTTGTGTTTTATTAGGTAGACATACCCATATCTACTCAAGTCATCAGTGAGAGTGGGAACATAACGATAGCCACCGCGAGCCTCAACACTCATTGGACCGCACACATCAGTATGTATGATTTCCAATAAGTTGGTTGCTTGCTCCATTGTTCCGGAGAACAGAATCTTGGTCATCTTACCCATGAGGCATGGTTCGCACGTGTCAAATGATTCGTAATCAAGAGACTCCAAAAGTCCATCTGCATGGAGCTTCTTCATGCGTTTGACACCAATGTGACCAAGATGGCAGTGCCACAAGTATGTGGGACTATCATTATCAACCTTACATCTTTTGGTATTCACACTATGAATATGTGTAACAGTACGTTCGAGATTCATTAAGAATAAACCATTAACCAGCGGGGCATGACCATAAAACATATCTCTCATATAAATAGAACAACCATTATTCTCGGATTTAAATGAGTAGCCATCTCGAATTAAACGAGATCCTGATACAATGTTCATGCTCAAAGCTGGCACTAAATAACAATTATTGAGGTTTAAAACTAATCCCGTAGGTAAATGTAGAGGTAGCGTGCCGACGGGGATCACATCGACCTTGCAACCATTCCCGACGCGCATCGTCACCTCGTCCTTTGCCAGTCTCCGTTTATTCCGCAGCTCCTGCTTTGAGTTACAAATATGAGCAACCGCACCGGTATCAAATAACCAGGAGCTACTACGAGTGCTGGTAAGGTACACATCAATAACATGTATATCACATATACCTTTGGTGTTGCCGGCCTTCTTGTCCGCTAAGTACTTGGGGCAGTTCCGCTTCCAGTGACCACTTCCCTTGCAATAAAAGCACTCAGTCTCAGGCTTGGGTCCATTCTTTGGCTTCTTCCCGGCAACTGGCTTACCGGGCGCGGCAACTCCCTTGCCGTCCTTCTTGAAGTTCTTCTTACCCTTGCCTTTCTTGAACTTAGTGGTTTTATTCACCATCAACACTTGATGTTCCTTTTTTATCTCCACCTCCGCTGATTTCAGCATTGAATATACCTCAGGAATGGTCTTTTCCATCCCCTGCATATTGAAGTTCATCACAAAGCTCTTGTAGCTCGGTGGAAGCGACTGAAGGATTCTGTCAATGACCGCGTCATCCGGGAGATTAACTCCCAGCTGAGTCAAGCGGTTGTGTAACCCAGACATTTTGAGTATGTGCTCACTGACGGAACTATTTTCCTCCATCTTACTACTGAAGAACTTGTCGGAGACTTCATATCTCTCGACCCGGGCATGAGCTTGGAAAACCATTTTCAGCTCTTCGAACATCTCATATGCTCCGTGTTGCTCAAGACGCTTTTGGAGCCCCGGTTCTAAGCTGTAAAGCATGCCGCACTGAACGAGGGAGTAATCATCAGCACGCTGCTGCCAAGCGTTCATAACGTCTTGGTTCTCTGGGATGGGTGCGTCACCTAGCGGTGCTTCTAGGACATAATCTTTCTTGGCAGCTATGAGGATGATCCTCAGGTTCCGGACCCAGTCCGTATAGTTGCTGCCATCATCTTTCAGCTTGGTTTTCTCTAGGAACGCGTTAAAGTTGAGGGCAACATTAGCGTGGGCCATTTGATCTACAAGACATATTGTAAAGATTTTAGACTAAGTTCATGATAATTAAGTTCATCTAATCAAATTATTCAATGAACTCCCACTCAGATAGACATCCCTCTAGTCATCTAAGTGAAACATGATCCGAGTCAACTAGGCCGTGTCCGATCATCACGTGAGACGGACTAGTCAACATCGGTGAACATCTTCATGTTGATCGTATCTTCTATACGACTCATGTTCGACCTTTCGGTCTTCCGTGTTCCGAGGCCATGTCTGTACATGCTAGGCTCGTCAAGTCAACCTAAGTGTATTGCGTGTGTAAATCTGGCTTACACCCGTTGTATTCGAACGTTAGAATCTATCACACCCGATCATCACGTGGTGCGTCGAAACAACGAACCTTCGCAACGGTGCACAGTTAGGGGGAACACTTTCTTGAAATTATTGCGAGGGATCATCTTATTTAAGCTACCGTCGTTCTAAGCAAATAAGATGTAAAACATGATAAACATCACATGCAATCAAATAGTGACATGATATGGCCAGTATCATATTGCTCCTTTGATCTCCATCTTCGGGGTGCCATGATCATCTTCGTCACCGGCATGACACCATGATCTCCATCATCGTGTCTTCATGAAGTTGTCACGCCAACGATTACTTCTACTTCTATGGCTAACGTGTTTAGCAATAAAGTAAAGTAATTTACATGGCGTTATTCAATGACATGCAGGTCATACAAAAAATAAAGACAACTCCTATGGCTCCTGCCGGTTGTCATACTCATCGACATGCAAGTCGTGATTCCTATTACAAGAACATGATCAATCTCATACATCACATATATTTCATTCATCACATCCTTTTGGCCATATCACATCACAAGGCATATGCTGCAAAAACAAGTTAGACGTCCTCTAATTGTTGTTGCATGTTTTTACGTGGCTTCTATAGGTTTCTAGCAAGAACGTTTCTTACCTACGTAAAACCACAACGTGATATGCCAACTTCTATTTACCCTTCATAAGGACCCTTTTCATCGAATCCGATTCGACTAAAGTGGGAGAGACAGACACCCGCTAGCCACCTTATGCAACTAGTGCATGTCCGTCGGTGGAACCAGTCTCACGTAAGCGTACGTGTAAGGTCGGTCCGGGCCGCTTCATCCCACGATGCCGCCGAAACAAGATAAGACAAGTAGTGGCAAGAAAATTGACAACATCTACGCCCGCAACAAGTTTGTGTTCTACTCGTGCATAGAAACTACGCATAAACCTAGCTCATGATGCCACTGTCGGGGATCGTAGCAGAAATTTAAATTTTTCTACGTATCACCAAGATCAATCTATGGAGTCATCTAGCAACGAGAGAGAGGGGAGTGCATCTACATACCCTTGTAGATCGCGCGCGGAAGCGTTAAAGAGAACGGGGTTGATGGAGTCATACTCGTCGTGATCCAAATCACCGATGATCCTAGCGCCGAACTGACGGCACCTCCGCGTTCAACACACGTACGGAGCGGGGACATCTCCTCCTTCTTGATCCAGCAAGGGGGGAGGAGAAGTTGATGGAGATCCAGCAGCATGACGGCGTGGTGGTGGAAGTAGCGGGATCCCGGCAGGGCTTTCTGAGCTCGCTCGTGCACTTTGGATAGCTCTTACAGCAAGTCGCCTTGAAATCCGGACACTTCTCCCTCGGGCCGCCCAGTTAACAAACCTACAGGAACAATGTCGTAAAACTTTCCATCAGGGGACCGTATGAAAGTCAGGTTAAAGGACATACTGAATATGCCACCTTTCAGCTTTCTGTTCTCCTTTAAGGCATCCGACAGTTGGGCTCGTACATCCTTTAGCTCTTCGGCTTGCTTGATGTTTGCATCCTGTAGTTTGTTCTTCTCATCAATGGTTCATGTTAATATACGTTGACCAACGGCTTCTTGCCCTTCGGTATGTTGTTTGTCCACCTGAGCAGCCCTTAGCCTCTCCTCCAACTGATTTGTCGATCCTGCTGCTGTAAACAAAACAATGCATATTTAAAATCATTGTTGGCGCAGAATCGTATTTTGCGGACAATGTTGTGCTTACCATCAGGTGCCTTCTTGGATTTCTTCAAATTTTCCAGTTCGGCGGTGACACTAGTTAGCTTGGTCCGACATTCTTCAAGCTCCTTGGACAATGTGTTATTTTTCTCCGTGAATACCTGATGATATAACGACCCTTAAATCAGTTGGGCCAACTGCTTCAAGTCTCGGGGGCTACTGGCACATGATTATTGAATCTACACAAAGCTTTTACCTGTTGGGGAACGTAGCAGAAATTCAAAATTTTCCTACGTGTCACCAAAATCAATCTAGGAGATGCTAGCAACGAGAGGGGAGGAGTGCATCTACATACCCTTGTAGATCGCGAGCGGAAGCGTTCAAGAGAACGGGGTTGATGGAGTCGTACTCGTCGTGATCCAAATCACCGATGATCCTAGCGCCGAACGGACGGCACCTCCGCGTTCAACACACGTACGGAGCGGGGACGTCTCCTCCTTCTTGATCCAGCAAGGGGGGAGGAGAAGTTGATGGAGATCCAGCAGCACGACGGCGTGGTGGTGGAAGTAGCGGGATCCCGGCAGGGCTTCGCCAAGCGCAAGCGGGGAGGAAGAGGTGTCACGGGAGGGAGGGAGGCGCCAGGGCTTGGGGTGCTGCTCCCATGCTCCTCCCCACTATATATAGGGGTGGAGGGGGCTGGTTTCTTGCCCTCCAAGTCCATTGGGGCGTTGGCAAAGGTGAGGGAAAGAAATCCCATCATTTCCCTTCCCCACCGATTGTTATCCCCCCTTTTTAGGGATCTTGATCTTATCCCTTCGGGATATGATCTTATTCCTTCTAAGGTGGGATCTTGGTGTGCCTTGACCAGGGGTGTGGGGCCTTGCCCCCACTACCCACGTTCATGTGGGCCCCCCATGCAGGTGGACCCCACTTCGGAACCTTCTAGAACCTTCCCGGTACAATACCGAAAAATCCCGAACATTTTCCAGTGGCCAAAATAGGACTTCCCATATATAAATCTTTACCTACGGACCATTCCGGAACTCCTCGTAACGTCCGGGATCTCATCCGGGACTCCGAACAACTTTCGGTTAACCGCATACTAATATCTCTACAACTCTAGCGTCACCGAACCTTAAGTGTGTAGACCCTACGGGTTCGGGAGACATGCAGACATGACCGAGACGACTCTCCGGTCAATAACCAACAGCGGGATCTGGATACCCATGTTGGCTCCCACATGTTCCATGATGATCTCATCGGATGAACCACGATGTCGAGGATTCAATCAATCCCGTATACAATTCCCTTTGTCAATCGGTACGTTACTTGCCCGAGATTCGATCGTCGGTATCCCAATACCTTGTTCAATCTCGTTACCGGCAAGTCACTTTACTCGTACCGTAATGCATGATCCCGTGACCAAACACTTGGTCACATTGAGCTCATTATGATGATGCATTACCGAGTGGGCCCAGAGATACCTCTCCGTCATACGGAGTGACAAATCCCAGTCTCGATTCGTGCCAACCCAACAGACACTTTCGGAGATACCCGTAGTGCACCTTTATAGCCACCCAGTTACGTTGTGACGTTTGGCACACCCAAAGCACTCCTATGGTATCCGGGAGTTGCACAATCTCATGGTCTAAGGAAATGATACTTGACATTTGGAAAAGCTCTAGCAAACGAACTACACGATCTTGTGCTATGCTTAGGATTGGGTCTTGTCCGTCACATCATTCTCCCAATGATGTGATCCCGCTATCAATGACATCCAATGTCCACAGTCAGGAAACCATGACTATCTGTTGATCAACGAGCTAGTCAACTAGAGGCTCACTAGGGACATGTTGTGGTCTATGTATTCACACATGTATTACGATTTCCGGATAACACAATTATAGCATGAACAATAGACAATTATCATGAACAAGGAAATATAATAATAACCATTTTATTATTGCCTCTAGGGCATATTTCCAACATGAGGCCCATTACACTCCCCGGGGGGTTCCGGTAACCCCCGGTACTCCGGTATTCGTCCAAACTCACTCGGAACACTTCCGAAGTCCAAACATAGTCATCCAATATATCGATCTTTATGTCTCGACCATTTCGAGACTCCTCGTCATGTACATGATCATATCCGGGACTCCGAACTACCTTCGGTACATCAAAAAACATAAATTCATATTACCGATCGTCACCGAACGTTAAGCGTGCGGACCCTACGGGTTCGAGGACTATGTAGACATGACCGAGACACGTCTCCGGTCAATGACCAATAGCGGAACCTGGATTCTCATATTGCCTCCCACATATTCTACGAGCATCTTTATCCGTCAAACCACATAACAACATACGTTGTTACCTTTGTCATCGGTATGTTACTTGCCCGAGATTCGATCGTCGGTATCTCAATACCTAGTTCAATATCGTTACCGGCAAGTCTCTTTACTCGTTCCGTAATGCATCATCCCACAACTAACTCATTAGCTACATTTCTTGCAAGGCTTATAGTGATGTGCATTACCGAGAGGGCCTAGAGATACCTCTCCGACAATCGGAGTGACAAATCCTAATCTCGATCTATGCCAACTCAACAAGTACCATCGGAGACACCTGTAGAGCACCTTTATAATCACCCAGTTACGTTGTGACGTTTGGTAGCACACAAAGTGTTCCTCCGGTATTCGGGAGTTGCATAATCTCATAGTCATAGGAACATGTATAAGTCATGAAGAAAGCAATAGCAATATACTAAACGATCAAATGCTAAGCTAACGGAATGGGTCAAGTCAATCACATCATTCTCTAATGATGTAATCCCGTTAATCAAATGACAACTCATGTCTATGGTTAGGAAACATAACCATCTTTGATTCAACGAGCTAGTCAAGTAGAGGCATACTAGTGACACTCTGTTTGTCTATGTATTCACACATGTACTAAGTTTCCGGTTAATACAATTCTAGCATGAAAAATAAACATTTATCATGATATAAGGAAATATAAATAACAACTTTATTATTGCCTCTAGGGCATATTTCCTTCAGTCTGCCACTTGCACTAGAGTCAATAATCTAGATTACACAGTAATGATTCTAACACCCATGGAGTCTTGGTGATGATCATGTTTTGCTCGTGAGAGAGGCTTAGTCAACGGGTCTGCAACATTCAGATTCGTATGTATCTTGCAAATCTCTATGTCTCCCTCCTTGACTTGATCACGGATGGAATTGAAGCGTCTCTTGATGTGCTTGGTTCTCTTGTGAAATCTGGATTCCTTTGCCAAGGCAATTGCACCAGTATTGTGACAAAAGATTTTCATTGGACCCGATGCACTAGGTATAACACCTAGATCGGATATGAACTCCTTCATCCAGACTCCTTCATTTGCTGCTTCCGAAGCAGCTATGTACTCCGCTTCACACGTAGATCCCGCCACGACGCTTTGCTTAGAACTGCACCAACTGACAGCTCCACCGTTCAATATAAATACGTATCCGGTTTGTGACTTAGAGTCATCCGGATCAATGTCAAAGCTTGCATCAACGTAACCTTTACGACGAGATCTTTGTCACCTCCATAAACGAGAAACATATCCTTAGTCCTTTTCAGGTATTTCAGGATGTTCTTGACCGATGTCCAGTGATCCACTCCTGGATTACTTTGGTACCTCCCTGCTAAACTAATAGCAAGGCACACATCAGGTCTGGTACACAACATTGCATACATGATAGAGCCTATGGCTGAAGCATAGGGAACACCTTTCATTTTCTCTCTATCTTCTGCAGTGGTCGGGCATTGAGTCTGACTCAACTTCAAACCTTGTAACATAGGCAAGAACCCTTTCTTTGCTTGATCCATTTTGAACTTCTTCAAAACTTTAACAAGGTATGTGCTTTGTGAAAGTCCAATTAAGCGTCTTGATCTATCTCTATAGATCTTGATGCCTAATATATAAGCAGCTTCACCAAGGTCTTTCATTGAAAAACTCTTATTCAAGTATCCTTTTATGCTATCTAGAAATTCTATATCATTTCCAATCAACAATATGTCATCCACATATAATATTAGAAATGCTACAGAGCTCCCATTCACTTTCTTGTAAATACAGGCTTCTCCAAAAGTCTGTATAAAACCATATGCTTTGATCACACTGTCAAAACGTTTATTCCAACTCCAAGATGCTTGCACCAGTCCATAGATGGATCGATGGAGCTTGCACACTTTGTTAGCATCCTTTGGATCGATAAAACCTTCAGGTTGCATCATATACAACTCTTCTTCCAGAAATCCATTCAGGAATGCAGTCTTTACATCCATTTGCCAAATTTCATAATCATAAAATGCGGCAATTGCTAACATGATTCAGACGGACTTAAGCATCGTTACGGGTGAGAAAGTCTCATCGTAGTCAACTCCTTGAACTTGTTGAAAACCTTTTGCAACAAGTCGAGCTTTGTAGATAGTAACATTACCATCAGCGTCACTCTTCTTGAAGATCCATTTATTCTCGATGGCTTGCCAATCATCGGGCAAGTCAACCAAAGTCCACACTTTGTTCTCATACATGCATCCCATCTCAGATTTCATGGCCTCAAGCCATTTTGCGGAATCTGGGCTCATCATCGCTTCCTCATAGTTCGTAGGTTCGTCATGGTCAAGTAACATGACCTCCAGAATAGGATTGCCGTACCACTCTGGTGCGGATCTTACTCTGGTTGACCTACGAGGTTCGGTAGTAACTTGATCTGAAGCTACATGATCATCATCATTAGCTTCCTCACTAATTGGTGTAGGAGTCACAGGAACAGATTTCTGTGATGAACTACTTTCCAATAAGGGAGTAGGTACAGTTACCTCATCAAGTTCTACTTTACTCCCACTCACTTCTTTCGAGAGAAACTCCTTCTCTAGAAAGGATCCAATCTTAGCAACGAATATCTTGCCTTCGGATCTATGACACAAGGTGTACACAACAGTCTCCTTTGGGTATCCTATGAAGACACATTTCTCCGATTTGGGTTCGAGCTTATCAGGTTGAAGCTTTTTCACATAAGCATCGCAACCCCAAATTTTAAGAAACAACAACTTTGGTTTCTTGCCAAACCACAGTTCATAAGGCGTCGTCTCAACAGATTTAGATGGTGCCCTATTTAACGTGAATGCAGCTGTCTCTAAAGCATAACCCCAAAACGATAGCGGTAAATCAGTAAGAGACATCATAGATCGCACCATATCTAGTAAAGTACGATTACGTCGTTCGGACACACCATTACGCTGTGGTGTTCCAGGTGGCGTGAGTTGCGAAAGTATTCCGCATTGTTTCAAATGAAGACCAAACTCGTAACTCAAATATTCTCCTCCACAATCAGATTGTAGAAACTTTATTTTCTTGTTACGATGATTGTCGGTGTCAAAACCGGCGGATCTCGGGTAGGGGGTCCCGAACTGTGCGTCTAAGGCGGATGGTAACAGGAGGCGGGGGACACGATGTTTACCCAGGTTCGGGCCCTCTCGATGGAGGTAATACCCTACTTCCTGCTTGATTGATCTTGATGATATGAGTATTACAAGAGTTGATCTACCACGAGATCGTAGAGGCTAAACCCTAGAAGCTAGCCTACGATTATGATTGTTGTTATATCTATCGACTAGCCCGGCCTCGGTTTATATAATGCACCAGAGGCCTAGGATAACAAGAGTCCTAGCCGAATACGCCAGTGGGGAGCAGTCCTTGTCTTGATCGCCAAGTCTTGTGGAATCTTCCTTGTATGCGGCATCTATCCGAACTGGCCCATGAGTATACGGCCAAGGGGGTCCTCGGCCAATCTAACAGATCGGGAGATGACGTGGTGAGTACCCCCTAGTCCAGGACACCGTCAGTAGCCCCCTGAACCGGTCTTCAAGTTAGGGACGCTCCTCGATTCTTCCGAACTGTTCTTCATCTTCGGTCGTCGGTCTTGAAAACTGGTTCAACAAATTTTCCCATCATTTGTCTTGAGGATTGCCGAGCTAAATCTGACGAGTTTATCCGTCGGGTATCCGAGGAGCCCTTTAAGTCTTCGGCCGTTATCAATGCCTTGTTATTTTTATGCCACGCCTCGGGTTTGAAGTTGTTCCCATGCGGCGGTGTCCTCTTGCATCCGAGCCCCAACGCCGGACTGCATTCGAGGTATCCTTTGCAACCAAGCACCAATGTCGGACTGTGTCCAAGCTCCAACGCCGGACTGTATCCGAGCTCCAACGCCGGACTATATCCGAGGTGTCATAGATCACCTTGGTTCAAAAAAGTCAAAGGAGTTTAGCCGAGCTTAATGCCGGAAATGCCCTCTATGGAGCTAGCCGCTGGTGCCCAAGCTTTATGCCGGACTACTTTCGAGGTGGTGCACCACCCGACAGCGGGCTGATTTTTTGTGAATATTTTTGACTGGTGCAGTTTATTCTCTGCCGAGGTATATAGCCAGTATATGTATATCCGGTAGCCCTCAAGGTGTGTATCAGTCTAAAACCCGAGATGCACCTGAAGGAAAACATGAAACCGCTGCTCCCGGTAGCCCCTGAGACTCAGGCCGATGCGCGAAATCGGCCTGAGGATCAACTCCTAGCTCGGCAGCATACATAGGAATAAAAACGCAGTGTAATATATTAGAGATAATAGTGATCGGTGAACGGGCCCTTGAGAGAGGGTCTTGAAAAGTTGTCGTAATATATTTAGCTTGACGCCGGATAGGTCCAAATGGTACCTAGTGTTATCCGAAGACACGTTTGCCCATAGTTCGGTCAAGCCGAACACTTGGCAGTTGGAATTTTCTACATTCAATAGGCAATGCAGTAGCCCCCGGGACACTGGTCGGGTGGCAACACCAGATCAGGGGATCGATGTGCCCCTTTAATATTTGTAAATAATGAGCGCAAAGCCCAGTAGCCCCCGAGCCTTAATGTGGGCACGGGTGGCCGAATTAAGGATTGATATCCAGAGTAAAATCACAGATTATGTGTAATGATTCTATGTATCTAAGTACTTTACATCATTATTTTGACTCCATTGCGACCGTTTTATCGGTTGAAAGTGGCCCATCATCGGCTTCGACCCCTTGGTAGATACTACGCAGGGTGTTTCCGTAATAACAAAACAACCCTTAGCCGACGTCTCGGTGCCCGAAGGCGGTTGTGTTAGCGGAAACGAGGCAATCAGATATGCGGGCTTTATAACTTTCGTTTAGTCATAGGAGCTTTAAACTGGGGAAGCTAGCTATGAGCCCCCGGTTAGTGTTCGGCGACAGTCGAGGTCAAGCCGTAAACACTTCGGCCAATATTGTGAACGGCCCGTCATTTAACACAGTCATCGGATCGCTGACCAGTTTACGCTTATTGTGACAGTCAGTTTTCGGCTTTCTCCACTGAGGCGCTTTAACCATGCTAGCTGGAAGCACAATCGCAGTGGTTCTCCCGTTGCGCACCTAGCCGAACAAAGCGGAACGTAGGAGGCAAGCACAGGAGCCGGGCAACCCAACTATTGACCAAAGACGCAATTCGAAACCGATCCATATACAGCAATGTCCGTGAATGTTTTTACCGAATCCCTAAAAGTGTCCGGCACTGCACTACGAGACTAATGCGGGAACACACAAATAGTTTAAAAGTGCCATAGGCTTGGAAAACCAAAAACTTCAGTAAAAACTGGACGCCCGAACTAGATCAAGTGTTCGGTGCCAAATCGAAAATTGGTCTTAAAAAAAGGTGCTTCTGTCGTGCTTTATCATGACACATCTTATCTCAAGACCTCAAGCGGGTCAGCCTACGGCTCATATTATAAAACGGCTCATATAAATTTAACGGCTCCCAAGTGACTTGGGTAAAAGAATTTTATGTATAATGATTGTATGTACCAAAGTACTTATATCATATCTGTGTTCACCCGAACTTTATACGCGTCTTAACCGACCGTCGGCTTCTCCCTCTTCGGTCAAGGGCTGAAAAGTGTTATTTACTCCACCTGTCGAGAATATCGACGGTGTTTCCGATAACCAGGCAATCAGGCCATAAGGCTGTAACAGACAAAGCGCGCTCAGGGAACTTATGCTATATTACTGACGAAGTGTAAAAAGCATCTTCGAAGAAAATAGTACCCCCACCGATACCTTTCTTCGGTGCTCATTGTTACTATGAGACTTGTGCAATAGATTTTTTGTACTCATGAGTTCCGTTGTGTGCCGACCATAATTGAAAACAATAAGAGCGCTAGCTTTCGGCTTCACCCAGTCTGAGGTCCGGCTCGGATGACCCGATCGTGACAATTGCAGAGGTGCTCCCTTTACTCCCTAGCCGAACAATCGGGAACGTAGGGGTAAACACAGGAGCGAGGCAACCCAGCTTGCAAATCGCTTAAGTCAATATGGTGCATATTGTGGCGTAATACACGAACAAGGAACAAAGCCGTACAAGTATAATCATATGCAAGAGGAAAGGCTTTCTGAAGGAAGCCCCCAAGTGAACTGGGTATTGGAATTTGTGTGTCACAAACAAAGTTATGACAAGGAATTTTTTCACAAACAACTTTTTGTCAAAAAAGTATAATGCTTGGTCGAACAGAAAACAAGTTAAAAATTGTAAAACTTTGAGCATGAAAGCGACTTAGCTGGTTAATGTGTTTGGCATTGGTGACGTGGTCCGGGCTTGATGCGGGACAAGATTCCATCCCCCAAGCCGGTCCCGAGGTGGCGGAGCGAAGAGCTCGGCACTCCGAAGTGGTGACATAGCGCGACCAATGCAGGCCGCCGAAGTCCCCGGCGTGGGTTAATGAGGTGTTGACGAAGCCCCCGTCCAGCCGAGGTGACGTGGTATGTCAGTACGCCGAGGTGACAACACTGCCCGACCCGAATCATTTACCTGTGCACAAAAAATAGTGCAAACCGGAGATAATAATAATAATGATAAATTAAAAAATGTTGCATAATAAATAATTTATGCAAAGTGAGTAATAAAAGAAATATGGCCTGGCGCCGAAGTCAATGTCGATGCAGGGCGTCGGCGTGATGCGGTAAAGGTGTGGCAAAGCCTGAATTCACAGGTCGGTCCGAGTTCCGGATGCGGCGTTCGCCGGACTATGTATGGAAACTGACCGAACCACCACGCGGCCGTTGATAATGCGGCCGCCATTTGACAGGCCTGCATAGAGATGATGGACAAACCAGAGTAATAATTCCGTGGGAAAAATAAACCCAAACAAGCAAAAAATACTAGGATTAATAGCACCTGGTTTATTTGTTGTAGCAATCCAAAGAAAAGTGACTCCCCAAATTGGGACTTGATCCGCATTCTCATTGCCTGATGGGCGGTGAAGCGACGGCATGGCGATGCTGGTAAAGGTTGGCTCGCCGAGGCAAAGCCCCCGATCCAGCTAACGTGACGAAGCCGGTTGACTGGTGACGCCGAAGTCTCCGGAGCAGGTTGATGAAGAGATGGCGAAGCCCCCGGTCCAGCCGAGGTGTTGAAGCCTCGATGTCGGCCGATAAGTCGAAGTAGGTCGGCGTGATGGACATCGGTTTGAAAAAGCAATAGTGCGGCCCTGCCGATGCAGGTCGTGACTCGTGACGTGGTCAATGCCGGCTTGTTGAAGTGCCCGTGCGGCGATGCCGGCGTGCCCGCTCCGTGTAATCCATGGGGCAGTGATGTTGGTGATGATTTATCCTTCGCGATGCCGAACTCCTGTTCGGCTCGCCGAGATGATGATCCGAAGAAGTTGAGCTCAGCTCAACAAAGTGACGACGTGTCTAGCGCAGGTCGGCAGCCGTGGAGCAATATTGCCGGACTGGTTTGACACCAGCATGATGGTGAAGGTCATGTTCAAAAGATTTTAAAGTTAGTGGGATGTGTTCGGGAACAAAACACAATACCCCATACAAAACTTCCTTCAAAAAGGATGTCTGAAATCCCGTTCGTAAAAAAGACGAACTCGGGTCGGATTCATTTTCGCGCAGAAAACAGACCCGAAAAGTGATGCACTAATCGGAAGGTTCCCGAAGTTTGGACGGTCGGATCGAGCTGAAATTTTGAGGGGTGGTAGATATAGAAATTCCACAGTCGATCAACGGTTGGATCTTCCAAAGGACGTCCGAGCTAGAAGCTGGACACCACGCCCTAAACTCGTCCAGATTCCCGTCCAGATTTAACAAGGCTCTGGTATATCGCGGATTGCGAGAGATTCCTCCATCGGAACTCGACGAAATTTTCCAGGGTTTTTGTAGACTCAATTCCGCACAATTCCACCGAAGCAATCGTTAAAAAGACACTTGAGGAGGCGGTGGCAGCGGATACAAGTTTGCTGTACAGAAAAACAGCACGGTCGCCCGAGGGCAATGTTGACGTTGAGCCCCCGGGCTCCCTGGATGATTCCTCCATGATCTTGATAGAGATCGGAGTTGATGTTGATGAAGGCCCTCATCCGAACATGACGATCGGAGGTAGGGCGCAGTCCTCGGTCCAGCCCAGGTGACCAGTCGAGCCGGTGACGAAGAAGCCGACGTCGCAGTTGATCTGCAGTCGAGCCATTGATCCTTTTGCCGATCACACAGCGGAACTCTCAATGAAAGCACCAATGTTGCTGTCAAAACCGGCGGATCTTGGGTAGGGGGTCCTGAACTGTGCGTCTAAGGCGGATGGTAACAGGAGGACACGATGTTTACCCAGGTTCGGGCCCTCTCGATGGAGGTAATACCCTACTTCCTGCTTGATTGATCTTGATGATATGAGTATTACAAGAGTTGATCTACTACGAGATGGTAGAGGCTAAACCCTAGAAGCTAGCCTATGATTATGATTGTTGTTATATCTATCAACTAGCCTGGCCTCGGTTTATATAATGCACCAGAGGCCTAGGATAACAAGAGTCCTAGCCGAATACGCTGGTGGGGAGGAGTCCTTGTCTTGATCGCCAAGTCTTGTGGAATCTTCCTTGTATGCGGCAGCTGTTCGAACTGGCCCATGAGTATACGGCCATGGGGGTCCTCGGCCCAATCTAACAGATCGGGAGATGACGTGGTGAGTGCCCCCTAGTCCAGGACACCGTCAATGATTTTCCACTTCACTCTGAAATTCATTGAACTTTTCAAATGTTTTAGACTTATGTTTCATCAAGTAGATATACCCATATCTGCTCAAATCATCTGTGAAGGTGAGAAAATAACGATACCTGTCGTGAGCCTCAACATTCATTGGACCACATACATCAGTATGTATGATTTCCAGCAAATCTGTTGCTCGCTCCATTGTTCCGGAGAACGGAGTTTTAGTCATCTTGCCCATGAGGCATGGTTCGCAAGTACCAAGTTATTCATAATCAAGTCATTCCAAAAGTCCATCAGAATGGAGTTTCTTCATGCGCTTTACACCAATATGAGCTAAACGGCAGTGCCACAAATTAGTTGCACTATCATTATCAACACTACATTTTTTGGCTTCAATATTATGAATATGTGTATCACTACTATCGAGATTCAATATAAATAGACCACTCTTAAGGGTGCATGACCATAAAAGATATTACTCATATAAATAGAACAACCATTATTCTCTGATTTAAATGAATAACCGTCTCGCATCAAACAAGATCCTGATATAATGTTCATGCTCAACGCTGGCACCAAATAACAATTATTCAGGTCTAAAACTAATCCCGAAGGTAGATGTAGAGGTAGCGTGCCGACCGCGATCACATTGACTTTGGAACCATTTCCCACGTGCATCGTCACCTCGTCCTTAGCCAATCTTCGCTTAATCCGTAGTCCTTGTTTCGAGTTGCAAATATTAGCAACAGAACCAGTATCAAATACCCAGGCACTACTGCGAGCATTAGTAAGGTACACAGCAATAACATGTATATCACATATACCTTTGTTCACCTTGTCATTCTTCTTATCCGCCAAATACTTGGGGCTGTTCTGCTTCCAGTGACCAGTTCCTTTGTAGTAGAAGCACTCAGTCTTAGGCTTAGGTCCAGACTTGGGCTTCTTCACTTGAGCAGCAACTTGCTTGCCGTTCTTCTTGAAGTTCCCCTTCTTCCCTTTACCATTTTTCTTGAAACTGGTGGTCTTGTTGACCATCAACACTTGATGCTCCTTCTTGATTTCTACATCCGCAGCCTTTAGCATTGCGAAGAGCTCAGGAATTGTCTTATCCATCCCTTGCATGTTATAGTTCATCACGAAGCTCTTGTAGCTTGGTGGCAGTGATTGAAGAATTCTGTCAATGACACTATCATCCGGAAGATCAACTCCCAGTTGAATCAAGTGATTGTTATACCCAGACATTTTGAGTATATGCTCACTGACAGAACTATTCTCCTCCATCTTGCAGCTGTAGAACTTATTGGAGACTTCATGTCTCTCAATCCGGGCATTTGCTTGAAATATTAACTTCAACTCCTGGAACATCTCATATGCACCATGACGTTCAAAACCTCGTTGAAGTCCCGGTTCTAAGCCGTAAAGCATGGCACACTGAACTATCGAGTAGTCATCAGCTTTGCTCTGCCAGACATTCATAACATCTGGTGTTGCTCCTGCAGCGGGTTTGGCACCCAGCAGTGCTTCCAGGACGTAATTCTTCTGTGCAGCAATGAGGATAATCCTCAAGTTACGGACCCAGTCCGTGTAGTTGCTACCATCATCTTTCAACTTAGCTTTCTCAAGGAACGCATTAAAATTCAATGGAACAACAGCACGGGCCATTCCTCTAATCATCTAAGTGATCACGTGATCCATATCAACTAAACCATGTCTGATCATCACGTGAGATGGAGTAGTTTTCAATGGTGAACATCACTATGTTGATCATATCTACTATATGATTCACGCTCGACCTTTCGGTCTCAGTGTTCCGAGGCCATATCTGCATATGCTAGGCTCGTGTTTAACCCGAGTATTCTGCATGTGCAAAACTGGCTTGCACCCGTTGTATGTGAACGTAGAGCTTATCACACCCGATCATCACGTGGTGTCTCGGCACGACGAACTTTCGCAACGGTGCATACTCAGGGAGAACACTTATACCTTGAAATTTAGTGAGAGATCATCTTATAATGCTATCGTCGATCTAAGCAAAATAAGATGCATAAAAGATAAACATCACATGCAATCAATATAAGTGATATGATATGGCCATCATCATCTTGTGCCTTTGATCTCCATCTCCAAAGCACCGTCATGATCACCATCGTCACCGGCGCGACACCTTGATCTCCATCGTAGTATCGTTGTCGTCTCGCCAACTATTGCTTCTACGACTATCGCTACCGCTTAGTGATAAAGTAAAGTCATTACATGGCGATTGCATTTCATACAATAAAGCGACAACCATATGGCTCCTGCCAGTTGCCGATAACTCTGTTACAAAACATGATCATCTCTTACAATAAAATTTAGCATCATGTCTTGACCATATCACATCACAACATGCCCAGCAAAAACACTCGGAACTCCGGTATTCGTCCAAACTCACTCGGAACACTTCCGAAGTCCAAACATAGTCATCCAATATATCGATCTTTATGTCTCGACCATTTCGAGACTCCTCGTCATGTCCGTGATCATATACGGGACTCCGAACTACCTTCGGTACATCAAAACACATAAACTCATATTACTGATCGTCACCGAACGTTAAGCGTGCGGACCCTACGGGTTCGAGAACTATGTAGACATGACCGAGACACGTCTCCGGTCAATAACCAATAGCGGAACCTGGATGCTCATATTGGCTCCCACATATTCTACGAAGATCTTTATCGGTCAAACCTCATAACAACATACGTTGTTTCCTTTGTCATCGGTATGTTACTTGCCCGAGATTCGATCGTCGGTATCTCAATACCTAGTTCAATCTCGTTACCGGCAAGTCTCTTTACTCTTTCCGTAATGCATCATCCCGCAACTAACTCATTAGCTACATTGCTTGCAAGGCTTATAGTGATGTTCATTACCGAGAGGGCCCAGAGATACCTCTCCGACAATCGGAGTGACAAACTCTAATCTCGATCTATGCCAACTCAACAAGTACCATCGGAGACACCTGTAGAGCACCTTTATAGTCACCCAGTTACATTGTGACGTTTGGTAGCACACAAAGTGTTCCTCCGGTATTCGGGAGTTGCATAATCTCATAGTCATAGGAACATGTATAAGTCATGAAGAAAGCAATAGCAATATACTAAACAATCAAATGCTAAGCTAACGGAATGGGTCAAGTCAATCACATCATTCTCTAATGATGTGATCCCGTTAATCAAATGACAACTCATGTCTATGGTTAGGAAACATAACCATCTTTGATTCAACGAGCTAGTCAAGTAGAGGCATACTAGTGACACTCTGTTTGTCTATGTATTCACACATGTACTAAGTTTCCGGTTAATACAATTCTAGCATGAATAATAAACATTTATCATGATATAAGGAAATATAAATAACAACTTTATTATTGCCTCTAGGGCATATTTCCTTCAGTTAGCTCCTCGGCCGCAAGGGCCTCGGATAATGCCTCGACGGCCAAGGATGCGGTCTTGTTTTCGGCGCGGAGCGCTATGTCCGGATCACTGGTGATAGTGATAACTCCGTTGGGCCGGGGCATTTTGAGCTTCATGTACCCATAGTGGGGTATGGCTTGAAAGCGTGTGAATGCGTCTCGCCCCAACAGGGTGTGATATCCGCTGTTGAAAGGTGCCACGTGGAAGAGCAACTCTTCGGACCTGTAGTTCTCCGGCGTGCCGAATACCACGTCAAGTTTAATTTTCCCCGAGCATCGCGCTTCTCGACTGGGGATAATGCCTCGAAAGATTGTACTACTTTGCTCGATGCGACTCATGTTCATTTGCATTTTATTGAGCGTGTCCTCGTAGATGAGGTTCAGTCCGCTGCCACCGTCCATGAGCACTTTGGTGAGCCGAAAGCCCTCCACAATTGGGTTTAGGACCAAAGCGGCTGGTGCTCGGACTGATCGAGCCCTTGGTTCATCGTTGGCGTTGAAAGTTATCGCCGTATCGTTCCAAGGATTTATTGTGGCTACTTGGTTGACTTCGGCGAGGTCGCGGAGTGCCCTTTTGCGCCGATTATTTGAAGAAAAGGTCTTGAAGACCGTAAATACATTGAGATCGTCATCCTCCGAAGAGTACTTCTCTGGGGTAGTGTTGGTGAGGATGGCCTCACCGCTCTTAGCCACCTGTCAGAGTACCCAACATGCCCAAAGGCTGTGTGTTGGTTCGGTATTCGGCGTCGTCTGTATCTGACAGGGCTTGTTGAGCCATTCCTCAAGGACAGTTCTTTGTCCCGTTAAGGGCTTGATTTTCTTGTCCATGGGATGATGATCAGGTGCCCCGCGAGGGTGCATCCTTTTTGCCCGTCCGGGGGATGGCTTAAATGCAGGCGGTTCCCACCGGGCTGTCTGGGCTTTCCAGGCGCTTTCCATTGCGCAATACTTCTGTACTATGTGTGCCAAATTTGCAAAGTGCAGTGTGCGACGGCGGTTGAGGGCATTGAGGATCCCCTCATCCATATAGTTGTGGCAAAATACTGAAATCACGTCGTCGTTGCAGCAATCTTTGATCTTGTTTTTAACAAGGGGGAATCTGGCCCAAAAGTGATGGACTGTTTCCTGAGGTTGTTGTCGCACATACATTAGGTCGCATATGTCCGGAGGACCGGAATTGCTTGGGGAACATTGCTTGTGGTGGGTGGGCGGGCTTAAATCCGAACCCTGACCCACTGCGGGATCCGGAGTTTGAAGAATTTCTGAGGTCACTAGCCCAGGATCCGAAGTGCCCTAGGAGTTTTCAGGCTCAACGCCTGGTTCTATGTTCGGAGGACAGGGGGTCTCTTCCTGAAGATGGGTATCTGGCTCACAGGGCTCGGAAATCCGAACATGGGGAGGAGGTATTCTCAGCTTGTTCCTCCACAACCGCTACCAGATGGGTGATCGACGGGGACTTGATTTCTCTCTAATCGGGTTTAAGCCCAATCCGATCACAGTCTGTTGCGACCCCCAAGGCGGCGATGCGATCTAGCAGTTCGTTCAAAGACGAGACATCTGCCGGATCTACTTATCGGAGCGTTCGAGGCCGATACGCAGATGATGTTTGGCGATTTGGGGGACCGCCTTTGGCTTAACGGCCGAGCGGGCACCTATGGTAAAACTGCCGAGCTGGAGGATCTGCCCAGGAACTAGGGCCCTTCCAGAGGTGATTTTGTCATTGATGAGAAGGCGAGCCATCGATCCTTCTATTGACGACACAGAGGAACTCTCAATGAAAGCACCAATGCCGGTGTCAAAACCGGCCGATCTCGGGTAGGGGGTCCCGAACTGTGCGTCTGAGGGTCAAAGGTAACAGGAGACGGGGAACATGATGTTTACCCAGGTTCGGGCCCTCTTAATGGAGGTAATACCCTACTTCCTGTTTGATTGACTTTGATGAGTATAGGGGTTACAAGAGTTGATCTACCTCGAGATCGTAATGGCTAAACCCTAGATGTCTAGCATGTATGAATTCTGATAGCCTCTACGGACTAAACCCTCCAATTTATATAGACATCGGAGGGGGCTAGGGTTGTACAAAGTCGGTTTACAGAGGAAGGAAACTACACGTCCGGACGCCAATCTTGCCATCCATGCAAAGGAGAGTCCCATCCAGACACGGGGGAAGGCCTTCTACCTTGTATCTTCACGGCCCATCAATCCGGCCGATGTTACATAGCCCGGACACCCGAGGGCCCCTTAATCCAGGATTCCCTCAACCGTGCCTATAAGTACTATCCCACCATCGCCGAGAATCCTAAGCGGATCAAGTTCCCCGCTGTCAATCCTCAAGATGACCCGGCTATCCTCGACATGTCCCGTTACATGACGGCCGAGTGTCTTCTTATTTCTGAATTAGTCCGAGACGCCATTCGAGTCAGGAGATTGCTTGGTGCTTCCCTACCTCAATCTCTGCCAGCTTCTCCAACCCCTCCGCCTCATCCATCCGGGGTTTCGGAGTCAGCAGTCCCACTCGCTACTCCCTTAGCTTCTTCGTCAGTTCCCAAGCGTTTGCTCAAGCGTAGGGTGTAGTCATTCTTGTAGTGCATGTGCATCTTCTGTAGTATCATGCTTGTGTGTGCCTGTGTGGAGTAGTTTTGTAGCTTGTTTGATGTGTGCTTTGTTGCGATCAATCGTTTTCTCATGCTTCTTTATTTGAATCTTCGGTGTTACCCCCTTATGGAAAATTGCTCATCAACCGACATGGATCAGAAGAAGCCATGAGAAGTAAAGATATACACCAAGGAACTCAGTTAAAAGCAATGATATTTTCAGCTGACAGCATTGTATTGCAGACATCCGGTCTGAATACAAGTTATAATCTGCTCAGACTTTCAGTAACAAGTACCCGTCAAAGATACATCTTCATTGCAGCAACAATTAAACTAGCAGGAGAACAAAATTGGATCCAAGTCCAACATGCATTTCAAGTCAAAGCAAGAAGGACGGTCAAACAATTCTTGTCATACAAGTAATCAGCAGCCGGAATGTCAAGAATATGTATATATATATATATATGTCATCCCGTTCGCAAAGAAAAGCGGCACAGTATTTCTCAGTGAAGCGTACAAGGCAAGATTCCTCAGTCTTCTTCAGTAAGATACTGCACAAGCATCTGGCATAAGGTACCGAATCTTCCCCAGCAGTCTTCAAGGGGGGAAGCTTATGAGGTACGGTACCCAGCCTTCCTCAGCAAGATATCCGTCGAAAGCTTCGAGCACAAACCATCCAGTCTTCCTCAGCACGATATCCCGATGGCTTCCAACGCAAGCTGCCTAGTCTTCTTCAGTACGACACTGGTACAAGAAAATAAACAATGAGTTGTCAGCATATGATAGTGTTTCCAAGTGGCAGATCTGCAACAGTTGGGTCAGAAACAAGAATCGGTCAGAACAAAGGTATGCCTCGAGAATCAGATATATGTCCATACAATGAGTATGCTGCCAAGTTCATGCAAGTCCTTCGCACAAGGAAGAATTCACAGTACGCATCCGACAACCTCACTAGATATGCAAGTGGCAGAAATCCAGTGGGTGATGCAAGAATCGACAAGTCTTGAAGAAAGACAACATTGAGACACCATCTCGGCAATAATTATCGAGATCATCCCCGCACATCCAACAAGGTGATGTTATTAATCCTGTCACTGTTCGGCATAGTCAACAACAGTAATGAGATCCATACAAACGCACGTGAGCCGGATAAATATACTGAGACTGGAGACATGAATAAGACCAGGGTATGATTGCAAGGTATTACCCATGACAATACTCAGGGTCACAAAAATAATCAAGGATATATAAGGCCCAGCTCTTTTAGTTAAAGATCCAGATGAAGAAAATAATGATAAGGGAGCAAGACCAACAATACTGGTATGTCGGAGTATTGTGTGAACAATTGCGGTGTGAATGCACAAGGTAGTCTTATTTCATATCAAACACCATAAAGATAGGCCTAAGAGGTCTTCTCCAGTGTGGTAAGGACCTCGTACCAATGCAACTAGCTCAGTCCACAGTATGCTCAGAACTGTCAGCATTGAATACCCGAGTCTGTCAAGTCCGACCCAAGGACAGCTCAACATATTGACCTCAGTAACCGTGCTAAAGCATCGCACGACCTACTATCCACATGAGAATACCGGCAAAATGAAGAATCAGGGTATTAAATCACAAAGCATGTGCTCTCACATATGGGAATAGATTAAAGAATAGCCTGCTATGAGAGGGATTCTTTGCCAAGATCATCGCCAGTCAAGTCTGCAAATGTTATCATCAGGAGATGGTGCATTTTTCTATCAGTCACGTCAAGCGACAGTTAAACCTTTAGTACAGATTGGATACTCAAGACTGTGAAGCTAGTTAAGATAAGTTAGAAACTCCTGCAAGATTTCAGAATCCATTAGAAGAACAAGTATGATTCACATCACTGTTTTGAACCCAGCGGCATGCATATATATTCGAGCAGCATGATGCCTGGATAGAAGAGGTTCTTTGTTCCACGGGAAGATGTGTTCCCACTCCGTTGAATATTCTCGGTACTCGATACTGGAATAACATCTCCAGCAAGGATCAATATCGAGAAGGACACTTATGTAAGTAAAGATAATCTTTCGGACCCCAGCTAAGCCAACAGATATGAAGGAGTGATGTCTACTACACAACCTTCTTCTTGTAGACGTTGTTGGGCCTCCAAGTGCAGAGGTTTGTAGGACAGTAGCAAATTTCCCTCAAGTGGATGACCTAAGGTTTATCAATCCGTGGGAGGCGTAGGATGAAGATGGTCTCTCTGAAGCAACACTGCAACCAAATAACAAAGAGTCTCTTGTGTCCCCAACACACCCAATACAATGGTAAATTGTATAGGTGCACTAGTTCGGTGAAGAGATGGTGATACAAGTGCAATATGGATGGTAGATATGGGTATTTGTAATCTGAAAATATAAAAATAGCAAGGTAGCAAGCGATAAAAGTGAGCAGAAACGGTATTGCAATGCTTCGAAACAAGGCCTAGGGTTCATACTTTCACTAGTGCAAGTTCTCTCAATAATGATAACATAATTAGATCATAACTATCCCTCAACATGCAACAAAGAGTCACTCCAAAGTCACTAGTAACAGAGAACAAATGAAGAGATTGTTGTAGGGTACGAAACCACCTCAAAGTTGTTCTTTCCGATCAATCCATTGGGCTATTCCTATAAGTGTCACAAACAGCCCTAGAGTTCATAGTAAAATAACACCTTAAGACACACATCAACCAAAACCCTAACCTAGATACTCCAATGTCACCTCAAGTATCCGCATGTATGATTATATGATATGCATCACACAATCTCAGATTCATCTATTCAACCAACACAAAGAACTTCAAAGAGTGCCCCAAAGTTTCTACCGGAGAGTCAAGACGAAAACGTGTGCCAACCCCTATGCATAAGTTCACAAGGTCACTGAACCCGCAAGTTGATCACCAAAACATAAATCAAGTAGATCACGTGAATATCCCATTGTCACCACAGATAAGCACATGCAAGACATACATCAAGTGTTCTCAAATCCTTAAAGACTCAATCCGATAAGATAACTTCAAAGGGAAAACTCAATCCATTACAAGAGATTAGAGGGGAGAAACATCATAAGATCCAACTATAATAGCAAAGCTCGCGATACATCAAGATCGTGCCACATCAAGAACACGAGAGAGAGAGAGAGATCAAACACATAGCTACTGGTACATACCCTCAGCCCCGAGGGTGAACTACTCCCTCCTCGTCATGGAGAGCGCCGAGATGATGAAGATGGCCACCGGTGATGGATCCCCCCTCCGGTAGGGTGCCAGAACAGGGTCCCGATTGGTTTTTGGTGGCTACAGAGGCTTGCGGCAGCGGAACTCCCGACCTAGGTTTCTTTCTGGCGGTTTCTGTATTTATAGGAGTTTTTGGCGTCGGTCTCACGTCAAGGGGGTCTCCAAGTCATCCACGAGGCAGGGGGCGCGCCCTCCACCCTCGTGGATGGCTCGGGACTCTCCTGGCCCAACTCTTTTACTTCGGGGGCTTCTTTTGGTCCATAAAAAATCATCAAAAATTGGCAAGTCAATTGGACTCCGTTTGGTATTCCTTTTCTGCAAAACTCAAAAACAAGGAAAAAACAGAAACTGGCACTGGGCTCTAGGTTAATAGGTTAGTCCCAAAAATCATATAAAACAGCATATAAATGCATATAAAACATCCAAGATGGATAATATAATAGCGTGGAACAATCAAAAATTATAGATACATTGAAGACGTATCAAGCATCCCCAAGCTTAATTCCTGCTCGTCCGCGAGTAGGTAAATGATAAAAACATAATTTTTGATGTGGAATGCTACCTAACATATTTATCAATGTAATCTTCTTTATTGTGGGAAGAATATTCAGATCCATAAGATTCAAAACAAAAGTTTAATATTGACATAAGAACGATAATAGTTCAAGCATACTAACAAAGAAATCATGTCTTCTCAAAATAACATGGCCAAAGCAAGCTATCCCTACAAAATCATATAGTCTGGCTATGCTCTATCTTCATCACACAAAATATTTAAATCATGCACAACCCCAATGACAAGCCAAGCAATTGTTTCATACTTTTGATGTTCTCAAACTTTTTCAATCTTCACGCAATACATGAGCGTGAGCCATGGACATAGCACTATAGGTGGAATAGAATGGTGGTTGTGGAGAAGACAAAAAGGGAGAAGATGGTCTCACATCAACTAGGCATATCAACGGGCTATGAAGTTGCCCATCAATAGATATCAATGTGAGTGAGTAGGGATTGCCATGCAACGGATGCACTAGAGCTATAAGTTTATGAAAGCTCAAAAATAAACTAAGTGGGTGTGCATCCAACTTGCTTGCTTATGAAGACCTAGGGCATTTGAGGAAGCCCATCATTGGAACATACAAGCCAAGTTCTATAATGAAAAATCCCACTAGTATATGAAAGTGATAACATAGGAGACTCTCTATCATGAAGATCATGGTGCTACTTTGAAGCACAAGTGTGGTAAAAGGATAGTAGCATTGCCCCTTCTCTCTTTTTCTCTCTTTTTTTGCCCTCTCTTTTTTTTGGCCTCTTTTTTTTTGTCCGGAGTCGCATCCCAACTTGTGGGGGAATCATAGTCTCCATAATCCTTTCCTCACTTGGGACAATGCTCTAATAATGATGACCATCACACTTTTATTTACTTACAACTCAAGAATTACAACTCGATACTTAGAACAAAATATGACTCTATATGAACGCCTCCGGCGGTGTACTGGGATGTGCAATGAATCAAGAGTGACATGTATGAAAGAATTACTAAGGTGGCTTTGCCACAAATACGATGTCAACTACATGATCATGCAAAGCAATATGACAATGATGAAGCGTGTCATAATAAACGGAATGGTAGAAAGTTGCATGGCAATATATCTTGGAATGGCTATGGAAATGCCATAATAGGTAGGTATGGTGGCTGTTTTGAGGAAGGTATATGGTGGGTGTATGGTACCGGCGAAAGTTGCGTGGCACAAGAGAGGCTAGCAATGGTGGAAGGGTGAGAGTGTGTATAATCCATGGACTCAACATTAGTCATAATGAACTCACATACTTATTGCAAAAATCTATTAGTTATCGAAACAAAGTACTACGTGCATGCTCCTAGGGGATAGATTGGTAGGAAAAGACCATCGCTCGTCCCCGACCGCCACTCATAAGAAGACAATCAAAAAAATAAATCATGCTCCGACTTCATCACATAACGGTTCACCATACGTGCATGCTACGGGAATCACAAACTTTAACACAAGTATCTCTCAAATTCACAACTACTCAACTAGCATGACTCTAATATCACCATCTTCATATCTCAAAACAATCAGAAGGAATCAAACTCTCATAGTATTCAGTGCACTTTATATGAAAGTTTTTATCATATCCCTCTTGGATACCCATCATATTAGGACTAGTTTATAACCCAAGAAAATTACCATGCTGTTCTAAAGACTCTCAAAGTAATATAAGTGAAGCATGAGAGTTCATCATTTTCTTCAAAATAAAACCACCATCGTGCTCTAAAGGATATAAGTGAAGCACTAGAGCAAATGACAAACTACTCCAAAAGATATAAGTGAAGATCAATGAGTAGTTGAATAATTATGTAACTATGTGAAGACCCTCTAACATTTAAGAATTTCAGATCTTGGAATTTTATTCAAACATCAAGCAAAACAAAACAAAATAAAATGACGCTCCAAGCAAAACACATACCATGTGGTGAATAAAAATATAGCTCCAAGTAAGGTTACCGATGAATGGAGACGAAAGAGGGGATGCCATCCGGGGCATCCCCAAGCTTAGGCTCTTGGTTATCCTTGAATATTACCTTGGGGTGCCTTGGGAATGCCCAAGCTTAGGCTCTTGCTACTCCTTATTCCATAGTCCATCGAATCTTTACACAAAACATGAAAACTTCACAAAACAAAACTCAACAGAAAACTCGTAAGCTCCGTTAGTACAAGAAAATAAATCACCACTTTTGGTACTGTTGTAAAGTCATTCTAAATTCATATTGGTGTAATATCTACTGTATTCCAACTTCTCTATGGTTCATACCCTCCGATACTACTCATAGATTCATCAAAATAAGCAAACAATACATAGAAAACAAAATCTGTCAAAAACAGAACAGTCTGTAGAAATCTGTAACTCTCAAATACTTCTGTAACTCCAAAAATTCTGACATAAATTGGTGGACATGAGGAATTTATCTATCAATCTTCTTCAAAAATAATCAACTTAAAATCACTCTTCTGTTAAAAATGACAGCTAATCTCGGGAGCGCAAAGTTTCTGTTTTTTACAGCAAGATCACATTAACTTTCACCCAAGTCTTCCCAAAGGTTCTACTTTGCACTTTATTGAAACAAAAGCTATAAAAATGATTACCACAGTAGCTTAATCATGTGAACACAGAAAAACAGTAAGGGTAAATATTGGGTTGTCTCCCAACAAGCGCTTTTCTTTAATGCATTTTAGCTAGGCATGATGATTTCAATGATGTTCACATAAAAGATAAGAATTGAAACACAAAGAGAGCATCATGAAGAATATGACTAGCACATTTAAGTCTAACCCACTTCCTATGCATAGGGATTTTGTGAGCAAACAACTTATGGGAACAAGAAACAACTAGCATAGGAAGGCAAAGCAAGCATAACTTCAAGATTTTAAGCACATAGAGAGGAAACTTGCTATTATTGCAACTCCTACAAGCATATATTCCTCCCTCGTAATAATGTTCAGTAGCATCATGAATGAATTCAACAATATAACCATCACATAAAGCATTCGTTTCATGATCCCCAAGCATATAAATTTTATTACTCTCCACATAAGCGAATTTCTTCTCATGAATAATAGTGGGAGCAAACTCAACAAAATAATTATCATGGGAGACATAATCCAATTGAAAACTAAAATCAAGATGACAAGTTTCATTGTTACCATTATTCTTTATAGCATACATGTCATCACAATAATCATCATAGATAGCAACTTTGTTCTCATAATCAATTGAAACCTTTTCCGAAATAGTGGATTCATCACTAAATAAAGTCATGACCTCTCCAAATCCACTTTCATAATTATCACAATAAGATTCAACACCCTCCAAAATAGTGGGATCATTACTTCCTAAAGTTGACACTCTTCCAAACCCACTTTCATCAATATAATCATCATAAATAGGAGACATGCTACCATCAAAATAAATATTCTCATCAAAACTGGGGGACTAAAAATATCATCTTCATCAAACATAGCATCCCCAATCTTGTGGCTTTGCATATCATTAGCATCATGGATATTCAAGGAATTCATACTAACAACATTGCAATCATGCTCATCATACAAAGATTAGTGCCAAACATTCTAATGCATTTTTCTTCTAGCACTTGAGCACACTTTTCCTTTCCATCATTTTCACGAAAGACATTAAAAATATGAAGCATATGAGGCAACCTCAATTCCATTTTTTTGTGGTTTTCTTTTATAGACTAAACTAGTGATAAAACAAGAAACAAAAAGATTCGGTTGCAACATCTAAAGATATACCTTCAAGCACTAACCTCCCCGGCAACGGCGCCAGAAAAGAGCTTGATGTCTACTACACAACCTTCTTCTTGTAGACGTTGTTGGGCCTCCAAGTGCAGAGGTTTGTAGGACAGTAGCTAATTTCCCTGAAGTGGATGACTTAAGGTGTATCAATCCATGGGAGGCGTAGGATGAAGATGGTCTCTCTCAAACAACCCTACAACCAAATAACAAAGAATCTCTTGTGTCCCCAACACACCCAATACAATGGTAAATTGTATAGGTGCACTAGTTCGGCGAAGAGATGGTGATACAAGTGCAATATGGATGGTAGATATGGGTATTTGTAATCTGAAAATATAAAAATAGCAAGGTAGCAAGTGATAAAAGTGAGCGGAAACGGTATTGCAATGCTTCAAAACAAGGCCTAGGGTTCATACTTTCACTAGTGCAAGTTCTCTCAACAATGATAACATAATTAGATCATATAACTATCCCTAAACATGCAACAAAGAGTCACTCCAAAGTCACTAATAGCGGAGAACAAACGAAGAGATTATTGTAGGGTACGAAACCACCTCAAAGTTATTCTTTCCGATCAATCCATTGGGCTATTCCTATAAGTGTCACAAACATCCCTAGAGTTCGTAGTAAAATAACACCTTAGGACACACATCAACCAAAACCCTAATGTCACCTAGATACTCCAATGTCACCTCAAGTATCCGCGGGTATGATTATACGATATGCATCACACAATCTCAGATTCATCTATTCAACCAACACAAAGAACTTCAAAGAGTGCCCCAAAGTTTCTACCGGAGAGTCAAGACGAAAACGTGTGCCAACCCCTATGCATAAGTTCACAAGGTCACTGAACCCGCAAGTTGATCACCAAAACATAAATCAAGTAGATCACGTGAATATCCCATTGTCACCACAGATAAGCACATGCAAGACATACATCAAGTGTTCTCAAATCCTTAAAGACTCAATCCGATAAGATAACTTCAAAGGGAAAACTCAATCCATTACAAGAGATTAGAGGGGAGAAACATCATAAGATCCAACTATAATAGCAAAGCTCGCGATACATCAAGATCGTGCCACATCAAGAACACGAGAGAGAGAGAGAGAGAGAGAGAGAGAGAGAGAGAGAGATCAAACACATAGCTACTGGTACATACCCTCAGCCCCGAGGGTGAACTACTCCCTCCTCGTCATGGAGAGCGCCGATATGATGAATATGGCCACCGGTGATGGATCCCCCTCTGGCAGGGTGCCGAAACATGGTCCCGATTGGTTTTTGGTGGCTACAGAGGCTTGCGGCGGCGGAACTCCCGATCTAGGTTTCTTTCTGGGGGTTTCTATATTTATAGGATTTTTTGGCGTCGATCTCGGGTCAGGGGGGTCTCCGAGTCATCCACGAGGCAGGGGGTGCTCCCAGGGGGTAGGGCGCGCCCTCCACCCTCGTGGATGGCTCGGGACTCTTCTAGCCCAACTCTTTTACTTCGGGGGCTTCTTTTGGTCCATAAAAATCATCAAAATTGGCAGGTCAATTGGACTCCGTTTGGTATTCCTTTTCTATAATACTCAAAAACAAGGAAAAACAGAAACTGGCACTGGGCTCTAGGTTAATAGGTTAGTCCCAGAAAACATATAAAACAACATATAAATGCATATAAAACGTCCAATATGGATAATATAATAGCATGGAACAATAAAAAAATATAGATACGTTGAAGACGTATCAAGGAGAGAATTTGAGTCAGTATGAACAGGAACATATGAGGTAAGTCCTGTCAGAATGTCAGATACGGTGAAGCAAACCACCCCGAATCAAGGCAGTCAGTCGGATCAAATTCAGTGGGAACATTATATGAGACTAAATAGGAGAAACCCGAGTTGGAAACAGTTTCTTAAAGTCGGAATATTCATTTATCCCTGAGCAACCAAATCTCGAGGATGAGACTTCTTTAAGCGGGGAAGGTTTGTAACACCCTGGATTTTTCCCTTTTCTTTTTCTGATGATTTTCTTGGATTTCTTGATTTGATTTGTTTTTTCGTGGCTATGTGGTTCTGAAACTTGGGAAGATCATCTCTTCCCAGGTTTCATAGTGGCTTGCTATCCTCATCATCATCCCAAGATCATGTCATTTTCATCCTTGACCTAATCCAACATTCTTTTTCTAGGGAATATTCCTTTTCTGTTAAAGGAATAACCCTTTAAACCCTAGGTTTTGAAGTGATACGTCTCCAACATATCTATAATTTTTTATTATTCCATGCTGTTATATCATCATTCTTGGATGTTTTATAATCTTTATAGTCATTTTATATCATTTTTTGGGACTAAACTATTGACATAGTGCCAAGTGCCAGTTGCTATTTTTGCATGTTTTTTACATCGCAGGAAATCAATATCAAACGGAGTCCAAACACCGCGAAACTTTTTGTTGATTTTTGATGGACCAGAAGACTCCCGATGGGCTAGAGCTGCACCTGGGGGCTACCCTGAGGGGGGCCCTACCCACCAGGGTGTGCCTGGGGGCCCAGGCATGCCCAGGTGGGTTGTGCCCACCTCGGTGGCCTCCTACAACCCCTCTTCGCCCTATAAATTCCCAAATATTCCAAAACCCTTCGGGGTTAACCTAGATCAGAAGTTTTGCCGCCGCAAGGCTCTGTAGCCAGCGAAAACCAATCTAGACCCTTTCCGGCACCCTGCCGGAGGGGGGAATCATCTCCGGTGGCCATCTTCATCATCCCGGCGGCCACCACGATGAGCAGGGAGTAGTCCACCCTCGGGGCTGAGGGTTTGTACCAGTAGTTATGTGTTTAATCTCTCTCTCTCTCTCTCTCTCTCGTGTTCTTGAGATGTCACAATCTTGATGTATCGCGGGCTTTGTCAATATAGTCGGATCATATGGTGTTTTCCCCTCTCTATCTTGTTGTGATGAATTGAGTTTCCCCTTTGAGATTTCGTTGTTATCGGATTGAATAATTTTATGGATTTGAGAACACTTGATATATGTCTTGCAATTGAATACTCGTGGTGACAATGGGGTATCATATTGATTCACTTGATATATGTTTTGGCACTTTGGCACTCAACTCGCGGATTCCTGAGGTGACATTGGGGTAATCTATGCATAGGGGTTGATGCACGTTCTTGTCTTTGTTTCTCCCGTAGAAATCTTGGGGCACTCTTTGAAGTTCTTTGTGTTGGATTGAGTATTATGAATATGAATTTGCTTTGGTGTTATTTTAGTACGAACTCTTGAATAGATTGAACGGAAAGAATAGCTTTGAGGTGGTTTCGTACCCTACAAATAATTTATTCTTATGTTTTCCGCTATATAGGAACTTTGGAGTGATTCATCATTGCACTTTGAGGGATGGTTATATGATCCAATTATATTAGCATTATTGAGAGATTGCACTAGCGAAAGTACGGACCCTAGGCCTCATTTTCAAGCATTGCAATACTGTTTTTGTGCCCGTTTACTATTTGCTACCTTGCTGTTTTTATTTATTCAGATTATAAAAATATATTTCTACCATCCATATTGCACTTTTATCACCATCTCTTCGCCGAACTAGTGCACCTATACAATTTGTCATTGTATTGGGTGTGTTGGGGACACAAGAGATTTCTTGTATTTGGTTGCAGGGTCGTTTAAGAGAGGCTATCTTCATCCTACGCCTCCCATGGATTGATAAACCTTAGGTCATCCACTTCAGGGAAAATTGCTACTGTCCTACAAAACTCTGCGCTTGGAGGCCCAACACGTGTCTACAAGAATAAAGTTGCGTAGTAGACATCAAGCTCTTTTCTGGCGCCGTTGCCAGGGAGTTGAGTGCTTGAAGGTATATCTTTAGATCTTGCAATCGAATCTTTTAGTTTCTTGTTTTATCACTAGTTTGATTTATAAAAGAAAACTACATAAAAATTGGAATTGAGGTTGCATCATATTATTGATCATCTTTATAATATCTTTCTTGAAAATGATGGATCGGAAAATTGTGCTCAATTGTTAGAAGAAGAAGTCAATAAAATGTTTGGCACAAAATATTTGAATGATGGGCATGATTGCAATATTGTTAGTATGAATTCTTTGAATATCCATGATGCTAATGATATGCAAAGCCATAAGCTTGGGGATGTTATATTTGATGAAAATGATATTTTTAGTCCCCCAAGTTTTGATGGGAATATTTACTATGATGAAAGCATGCCTCCTTTTTATGATGATTATATTGATGAAAGTGGGTTTGGAAGAGTGTCAACTCTAGGTAGTAATAATCCCACTATTTTCGAGGGTGTTGAATCTTATTATAATAATTATGAAAGTGGGTTTGGAGAGGTCGTGACTTTATTTAGTGATGAGTCCACTAATTCGGAAGAGGTTTCAATTGATTATCACAACAAAGTTGCTATCTATGATGATTATGGTGATGACATGTATGCTATAAAGAATAATGGTAACCATGAAACTTGTCATCATGATTTTAATTTTCAATCCCATGATAGTTATTTTGTTGAGTTTTCTCCCACTACTATTCATGGGAATAAATTTGCTTATGTGGAGAGTAGTAAAATTTCTATGCTTATGGATCTTGAAAAGAATGCTTTATGTGATATTTATAGTGCTGAATTCATTCATGATGTTACTAAAAATTATTACTAGAGGGGAGGATATGCTCATATATATTTCAATAATATCAAGTTTCCTCTCTTTATGTTAAAGTTTTGAAGTTATGCATGTTTTGCCTTCCTATGCTAGTTGATTCTTGTTTCTATAAGTTGTTTGCTCACAAAATCCCTATGCATAGGAAGTATGTTAGGCTTAAATGTGTTTGCCATGTGATTCAAGATGCTCTCTTTGTGTTTCAATTCTTTACTTTCATGCGAGCATCATTGAAATCATCATGCCTAGCTAAAAGGCATTAAAGAAAAGCGCTTGTTGGGAGACAACCCAACAATTTTTACCTACTGTTTTTGTGTGTTCACATGATTATGCTACTGTATTTATCATGTTTTATTGCTTTTGTTTCAATAAAGTGCCAAGTAAAGCCTTTAGGATCATGTTGGGTGATAGTTGCTTTGATCTTGCTGAAAAATAGAAACTTCTATGCTCGCAAAAGTAATTATCATTTTTAACAGAAGAGTGCTTTTGAATTGATTCTTTTTGCAGAAGATTAATATACAAATTTCTCATGTGGACCTAAGTTTTTCAGAATTTTTGGAGTAGCAGAAGTATGGTAGTTATCCAGATCACTACAGACTGTTCTGTTTTTGACAGATTCTATCTTTGATGCATAGTTTGCTTGTTTCCTAGTTTCTATGGCTTATATTGCTCAATATAAATTGTGGAAATGATATGCTACAGTAGGCATTGTGTGGAAACAATTATGAATCTTGTCTTTGACAGTACCAAAGTGAAGTGGTTTGTTCTTTATCATACTAACCTATCTCACGAAGTTCCGTTAAGTTTTGTGTGATTGAAGTTTTCAAGTTTTGGGTGAGATGTCGATATGAGGAGAATAAGGAGTGACACAACCCTAAGCTCGGGGATGCCCAAGGTACCCCAAGGTGATATTCAAGGAAGATCCAAGCAACTAAGCTTGGGGATGCCCCGGAAGGCATCCCCTCTTTCTTCTCCAACATTATCGGTAACCTCACTTGGAGCTATGTTTTCATTCGTCACATGATATGTGTTTTGCTTGGAGCATCAATTTATTTTGTTAGGATTTTCTTGCTGTTATTTAGAATAATGTTTTGCATCTTTTATTTCAATAAAAGTGGCATTGATAGCCTTTATTATGCTTATTTTGCAAGTCTACATGTTGCTGTTTCAAAACACAAAGTTTATCGATGTTGCAAAAATTCCCTAGAAAATTCAGAATGTGATAAAATGTTGAAACTTTTTGAAAAATAATATCTGATAAATTTTATACAGTGTGGTATTTTTTCATAATTTTTGGAGTTAAATCAGTATTGATACTCTTCCATTCTTTACAGACTGTACTATTTTGGCAGATTGCTGTTATGTTTGCATTGTTTGCATATGTTTGCCTGTTTAATGATTCTATTCGAGGATAGGAGTATTAAATATGCAGAGGCATTTAGTATGAAATTTTGAATAATAATTTTAGTGATTTTCTACAGTATAGAATGATAAGGTTTTTGCATTGGTTTATACTAACTTATCTCACGAGTTCTTGTTGAGTTTTGTGTGGATGAAGTTTTTGAGATTTAGGGAAACCGTGATATGAGAGGAATCAAGGAGACACAAAAGCTCAAGCTTGGGGATGCCCAAGGCATCCCAAATTTATATTTCAATAAGTCTCAAGCATCTTAGCTTGGGGATGCCCCGGTAGGCATCCCACCTTTCTTCTTCAACAATTATCGGTTAGTGTCGATAGGGCCTAAGTTTTTGCTTCTTCACATGATGTGTGCTATTATTGTAATGTCATTTTGTTTTGTTTTGCTTGATGTTTTTAATAAAATACTTAGATCTGCAAGTTTTTAAATTAATTAGAGTCCTCAAAATAGTTGCCAGGGAGGCTAAGTAAGCGGCACTCACATCCCGTCAACGAAGCTCTTTTCTTTGAAATTGCTCTAGTGCTTCACTTATATCTTTTTGAGCACGGTGTGCTTTAGTATTTTTGAAGAAATTCTCTCTTGCTTCACCTAAATTAATTTGAGAGAAAGAATTAATATGCTCATGATCTTCACTTATACTTGTTTGAGCTTATCAAAAGCAACACATGGAAATTAGTCCCAAAGTGATAGATATCTGAGAAGAATATAATAAAAACTTTCATGAAGATCATTGTACAAAATAAACTTGATTCCTTGCAATAGTTTTGAGATATGATGATGTGATATGTGAGTCATGTTGATGAGTAATTGTGCTTTAGTAAGAATATTGGTGTTAAGGTTTGTGATTCTCTATGCAAGCACGAAAGTCAATAGTTATGCAATGAAATTATATCCTACTTGTGGTGCATTATTCGGTATTAATTATGCTTAATGCTCGCTTATGAGATTATTCGTTTCTTGGTTGGTCGCTTCTCAATCTTTTGCTAGCCTTCATTTTGCACTAAGTATGATCATTACTTGTGCATCTAAAATCCTTTAAACCAGTTTTGCCACATGAGTCCACTATACCTACCTATATGCGGTATTCTTTTGCCGTTCTAAGCAAATTTGTATGTGCCATCTCTAATTTTCAAAATAAATTTCTCTTTTGTGTGCTCGTACAGCTCGCGAGACGGTGAGGGGTGGCCAATATTTTCCATGCTAGATGTGTTATTCTCATGATGAGTGTTTATTCACTTGTCATTGCACGAGAGTAAGGCAAAGGTATTATGGATGCCTAGTCCCGAAATGAAAAAGGAATTTACTTTATGTTGTCAAATAATAAATTCCTTGGAAAGTGTTGGTATGGAGGGCACTCGTGGATACGGTTAGCCATGGAAAGTGAAAGTATGGTGGAAAAAGGAATAAACTTTATTTTCTGTTTGGGAACCGCCTATGATATATCTATCATGGAAAGTGTTGGGAGTTCGAGGTTGTTTTCATTGGTGGGAAAAGTATGCCTCTCAAAATGTTTTTATCTCTCAATTTTCGCTTTGAGCTCTGGCACCTCTACAAATCCCTACTTCCCTCCACGAAGGACCTTTCTTTTAGTTTATGCAATTTTTATTTTTATTTTGAGTCTACATCTTCTCTTATAAAGCACCAACTAGGAGGCACTATGATTGTACTTGAGCATTGGGTGTAGCTAATATGCGAGTGTGTTTCATGAATGGATCAATGATTGAGCATCATGGGCTAGGGATAACTTATTTTAGCATGGATATTTTGAAAGACATGGTTGCTTGTTGGTATGCTTGAGTATTTAAGTCCTCATGTCAAAACTAGACTATTGCTTCGAAGAATACAAAAGTCCAACTGTACACGCTACAAAGAAAAGAATATGAGATGACATTTTAGGAAGCATTCCACAACAAAAATTCTGTTTTTATCATTTACCTACTCGAGGACGAGCGGGAATTAAGCTTGGGGATGCTGATATGTCTCCAACGTATCTATAATTTTTTATCGTTCCATGCTATTATATTATCATTCTTGGATGTTTTATAATCATTTTATAGTCATTTTATATCATTTTTTGGGACTAACCTATTGACATAGTGCCAAGTGCCAGTTGTTGTTTTTTGCATGTTTTTTACATCACAGGAAATCAATATCAATCGGAGTCCAAACACCGCAAAACTTTTTGTGGGGTTTTTATGGACCAGAACACTCCCGATGGGCCAGAGCAGCACCTGGGGGCCCAGGCGCGCCCAGGTGGGTTGTGCCCACCTCGGTGGCCTCCCGCACCCCCTCTTCGCCCTATAAATTCTCAAATATTCCAAAACCCTTCGGGGTTAACCTAGATCAGAAGTTCCACCGCCGCAAGGCTCTGTAGCCACCGAAAACCAATCTAGACCCTTTCCGGCACCCTGTCGGAGGGGGGAATCATCTCCGGTGGCCATCTTCATCATCCCGGCGGCCACCACGATGAGGAGGGAGTAGTCCACCCTCGGGGCTGAGAGTTTGTACCAATAGCTATGTGTTTAATCTCTCTCTCTCTCTCGTGTTCTTGAGATGTCACAATCTTGATGTATGACGGGCTTTGTTAATATAGTCAGATCATATGGTGTTTTACCCTCTCTATTTTGTTGTGATGAATTGAGTTTTCCCTTTGAGATTTCGTTGTTATCGGATTGAATACTTTTATGGATTTGAGAACACTTGATATATGTCTTGCAATTGAATACTCGTGGTGACAATGGGGTATCGTATTGATTCACTTGATATATGTTTTGGCACTCAACTCGCGGATTCCCGAGGTGCATTGGGGTAATCTATGCATAGGGGTTGATGCACATTCTTGTCTTTGTTTCTCCCGTAGAAATCTTGGGGCACTCTTTGAAGTTCTTTGTGTTGGATTGAGTATTATGAATATGAATTTGCTTTGGTGTTATTTTAGTATGAACTCTTGAATAGATCAAACGGAAAGAATAGCTTTTAGGTGGAAAGAATAGCTATGGAGTGTCGAACCCACAAGGAGCTAAAGGTAAGATCAATATTCTCTCAAGTCCTATCTGCCACTGATATGACTCTACGTACACCGAACGTTTGCTTCCATCTTGAAACGAGAAATAAAACTATGTTGTGGGTATGAAGAGGATAGCTTTGCATGATATCAGAGAACTAAAATATAAAAATAGGTGTTGTTAACATAAAGTTGGAATATATTACTATATATTATAAATAGCGAGTGTGGAATAATGATGGATCGATGTGCGGAATTATCCTAGGCAATTGTTAACAAGATCGGTTATCATTATTGCAATTTTATATGAGGGAGAGGCATAAGCTAACATACTTTCTCTACTTGGATCATATGCACTTATGATTGGAACTCTAGCAAGCATCCGCAACTACTAAAGATCATTAAGGTAAAACCCAACCATAGCATTAAAGTATCCAGTCCCCTTTATCCCATACGCAACAACCCCCTTACTCGGGTTTAAGCTTTTGTCACTCTAGCAACCCACTATAAGCGAATCACGAATGTATTGCAACACCCTACAGCGGGAATCCTTCATGCGTGCGCGGCACAGAAAGCACCATAGGAAAGCACCAAAATAAAACATACAACTCAAACCAATCTAGATCATCAATCAATCCAAAAGATAAAACAAATCTACTCTAAACATCATAGGATGGCAACACATCATTGGATCATAATATGTGGCATATAGAACCATGTTCATGTAGGGGATTACAGCGGGGTGCGGGAGAGTGGACCGCTTAAAAGAGATGAGAAAGGTGATGTTGATGAAGATGATCACCGCGGCGATGGTTCCCTCGGCGACACTCCGGCACCACCGAGAGAGAGAGGGGGGGAGAGAGAGTCTCCCCCTTGTGCTTCCTCATCCATGGCCTCCCCCCTAGATGGGGAGAGGTTCTCCCTCTGGTCCTTGGCCTCCATGGTGATGATGGCCCCCTCCGGGATCCTCCTCCATGGCCTCCGGTGATGATGGGCCCCTCTGGCAGGGTGCCGGAGAGGGCCTAGATTTTTTTTTTCATGGCTATAGAGGCTTGCGGCCGTGGAACTCCCGATGTAGGTTTCTTTCTGGTGGTTTTGGTATTTATACAAATTTTTGGCGTTGGTCTCACGTCAAGGGGTTCCAGGAGGCAGCGGCAAGATAGGAGCACCCTCCTGGTGAGGGAGTCCTGGACTAAGGGGTCCTCGGGCGTCCAGCCTGTTAGCCATGGGCCGGACTGATGGGCTGTGAAGATACGAAGACCGAAGACCGCACCCATGTCCGGATGGGATTCTCCTTGGCATGGAAGACAAGCTTGGCAACCGAATATGTAGATCCTTTTCCTTCGTAACCGACCTTGTGTAACCCTAGATCCTCCCGGTGTCTATATAAACCGGAGGACTTAGTCCGGAGGAGGAGAGACTCCTTACCATAGTCATACAGGCTAGACTTCTAGGGTTTAGCCATTACGATCTCGTGGTAGATCAACTCTTGTAATACTCATATTCATCAAGATCAATCAAGCAGGAAGTAGGGTATTACCTCCATAGAGAGGGCCCGAACCTGGGTAAACATCGTGTCCCCTGTCTCCTGTTACCATCGGCCTTAGACGCACAGTTCGGGACCCCCTACCCGAGATCCGCCCGTTTTGACACCGACATTGGTGCTTTCATTGAGAGTTCCACTATGCCGTCGACGAAAAGGTTTGATGGCCCCTTCAATAGTCGATAGTGACGCTGTCCAAGGAGAAACCTTCCTCCCCGGACAGATCTTCGTGTTCGACGGCTTCGTACTGCGGGCCAACTCGCTTGGCCACCTGGAGCAGATCGACAGCTACGCCCCTGGCCATCAGGTCAGATTTGGGAGCTTGAATTACGTCGCGGACATCCGTGGAGATTTGATCTACACCGGATTCGAGACTGCGGCAACCGCTCCTAGTCACCCCGATGAACATGACCTAAATATGTCGTCGGGCCGCATCCAGGAGATTGCTCCTGTAACTGCTCCGGCCGTAGATCCGGAGCATATTGCGCTGTCCGAGGATGGGAGGCTCAACCCCACCGCGGAGGCCGCAGATTCCACAGCGTTGGAGCCGAACATAGACCTAAAGTCACACGGCATCTTTGTCACCAGAACTCCGGACTCGTCTCTGGTCATAAATTCCGAGCCATGTGCATCCGCGGACGCCGAACTGGATCGCTTATCGATCTTTGAGTTTAGCGCCGTAGACATCTTCCAGCATTCACCCTTGGGCGATGTGCTAAATTCATTAAGAAATCTGTCCTTGGCGGGGGACTCACAGCCGAATTATGTCCGGTTCGAGCTGGAGGCTGATGATGGGGGAGAATTTCGCCTCCCACCCACCACCCACTTCATAGCCACTGTCGAAGACTTAACCGACACGCTTGACTATGACTCCGAAGACATCGACGGTATGGACGACGATGCCGGAGACGAGGAGGCCCAAAAGCCGCCATTCACCGGACGATGGACGGGCACTTCCTCATACGGCGTCTACATGGTAGATACGCCGAAAAATAATAGCGGCGATGAAAGGGAAAACCCAGCAAAGGAGGACCCTCCTAAAACACAACCAAAGCGCCGGCGTCAGCGACGCCGCTCTAAATCCCGCTGCAGCAGGGATAGCAACACCGACACAGGAGACGACAACACTCCGGATGGTGCCGAAGACACAGAAGAACCCGATGAACAAACTACCGAATGGGATAATCGGGAATCAGGGCATGCCAGCCCTAACGAACAGGCCATAGAAGAAGACTCGGAGGACGGTAGTTACCATCCGCCCTCCGAGGAGGAGGTGATCCTCGGTAACAAAAACTTCATCGTGCCTGAGGAGCCCCTGGAGCAGGAGCGCTTTAAGCTTCAGCTAATAGCCACTGCGAGGAGCCTGAAAAAGAAGCAGCAGCAGCTTCAAGCTGATCAAGACCTGCTCAATGACAGATGGACCGATGTCCTGGCAGCCGAGGAATACGGCCTTAAACGCCTAGCCAAAAGTTACCCGAAGCACAGATTACTACCTCAGTTCGACGATGAGGCGCTAGATCCCGCACCAGCATCACGCAACGCGGCTGATTGGCCACCGCGCGGTCGGGATAAAACTGCAACCTGAGCCGAAAACCAGACTGTCCCACCTCGCCGTAAAGGCAGGGATAAGACAGCTCGGGGCTATACATATGACCTTCGTCAAGACCTGGACAGTAGGGCAGGACAGACAAGATCGATCTACGGATCACAAGGACGTGCCTTGACACACGACGACGGCTACCTATTTGGACGTGATAAACCTAACCACGCTCGGGCCGAATGCCGCAGATGGACTCCATCAGAGCTACGTTGCGATGTGGCCCGATATAGAGGCACCGCGCACCCTCTTTGCTTCACTGACGAAGTAATGGATCATGAATTCCAGAAGGGTTCAAGCCCGTAAACATCAAATCATACGATGGAACAACCGATCCCACGGTATGGATCAAGGATTTTATTCTCCACATCCACATGGCCCGCAGGGATGATCTTCACGCCACAAATACCTCCCACTAAAACTCAAAGGGCCAGTCCCGCACTGGCTGAACAGTCTGCCCGAGAATTCTATTGGCAGCTGGGAGGACCTGGAAGAAGCCTTTCTCGACAACTTCCAAGGTACATATGTTCAGCCGCCAGACGCCGATGACTTAAGTCACATAGTTCAACAGCCCGGGGAGTCAGCCAGGAAGTTCTGGACTAGGTTCCTAACTAAAAAGAACCAGATCGTCGACTATCCAGATGCCGAAGCCTTAGCGGCCTTTAAACATAGCATCCGCGACGAATGGCTCGCCCGCCACCTCGGCCAAGAAAAGCCAAAATCTATGGCAGCCCTCACAGCACTCATGACCCGCTTTTGCGCGGGTGAGGATAGTTGGTTGGCTTGTAGCAAAACCACAGCCAGTGAGGCAGGCCCCTTCGAGGCTAAGAATAACAACGGCAAGCTCCGACGTAACAGACACAAACGCTGAAGCAATGGTGATAATACCGACGACACTATAGTTAACGCCGGATTCAGTGGCTCCAAGTCCAACCAGCGGAAGAAACCGTACAAGAGAAACAATCAGGGACCATCCAGCCTTGACCGCATACTCGATCGCCCGTGCCAGATACATGGCACCCCAGAAAAACCAGCCAATCATACCAACAGAGACTGTTGGGTTTTTAAACAGGCCGGCAAACTAAACGCTGAGAACAGGGAAAAGGGATCACAAAGCGAGGACGACGACGAGGAGCCCCGGCAACCGAACACAGGGGGACAAAAGAAGTTTCCCCCTCAAGTGAAAACATTAAACATGATATACGTTGCACACATCCCCAAAAGGGAGCGCAAACGTGCACTAAGGGACGTCTATGCGATAGAGCCAGTCGCCCCCAAATTCAATCCATGGTCATCATGCCCGATCACTTTTGATCGTCGGGATCATCTGACCAGTATCCGGCATGGCGGATCAGCCACACTAGTCCTGGACCCAATCATTGATGGATTCCACCTAACGAGAGTCCTAATGGACGGTGGTAGCTGCCTCAATATGCTCTATCAAGACACAGTGCGCAAAATGGGCATTAATCCATCAAGGATCAAGCCAACGAAGACTACCTTCAAAGGAGTCATACCAGGTGTAGAGGCCCACTGTAGAGGCTCAATCACACTAGAGGTTGTCTTTCGATCCCCCGACAACTTCTGAAGCGAGGAGTTAATCTTCAACATCGTCCCATTCCGCAGTGGTTATCACACATTGCTCGGACGGACGGCATTCGCTCGGTTCAATGCGGTGTCGCACTATGCTTATCTTAAGCTCAAGATGCCCGATCCACGCGGCGTCATAACGGTCAACGGAAACACGGAACACTCCCTCCAAATTGAGGAGCACACCGCCGCCCTAGCAGCAGAAGTACAGAGCGGCCTTCTCAAGCAGAACCGTAATCCGGTTGCTGAGCCCCGGGACATCGTAAAGAGGGTCCGGACTACGCTGCACCAGGACAGCGCGGCTCATCAAGAGCTCGACTAGCAATTTGGCCTCCATCCCAGCCCCGATCAGGCAGTGGCATTCGTACCACGCGTACATAATTACGCACTCAAAATTCCATGGGCATCGACGGAGGCACATAAATCTTGTGATCCACAGTTCGGCTTGACCGATCCCGGACACACATATACTTTTACTATTTCCTTCTTCCTTTTCCAGGTTTTTTTTACATAGGCCTTCTTGGACGGCCTAATTATCAGTCCTGTAAAAGGATAAAAACACCAGGATGGCAAGAAGCACAGACGTATAGGGGAAGTTCTAGAGGTCACTCTACCTGTTGTCAGGACCCACACGCAGCTCGCCTCTGGTCATGGCATGTTAAATAGCCGGTTGCTTATCGCACTATTTGTATTAATGCGCCTTGACGCATTAACCCAATTATAATGGAAACAGTTTGTGGCTCAAGTTTAAGGGCCCAGGATATCACCTCTGCTTTCTTTCTGTTTTCCTTTAATAACTTATCTTCCAGCACCCGTACACTTTGGTACGTTTCATATTTGCCAGGGGCTCCCAGGCGCCCCACAATACGGCAACAAAGTCCGAACACTTTTATAGTATAGTTCGGCACCCCGAATTTAGCATTATATGCATTGGCTCCGAATCATGTCTTTGGTCAATAGTTGGGTTGCCCGGCTCCTGTGCCTGCTACCTTACGTTCCGCTATATCGGCTAAGGTAGTAAAGGGAGAACTACTGCGATTGTGCCCTGGTTTATCCAAAGGAGCACCTCAGTAGAGAAAGCCGAAAACTGACTGTCATGATGCAGCGAGAGCCGGTCAGCTGTTCGGAGGTTACAAATCGTTGGAGATTTCTTCCGCATTACGCGAAGGATCGGTACTTCCCGATCAGACGCTCATAGCACTCTAGTTCGAAAACTAGGGGCTGCGCCATGTTTTATTGTAAACTCCTATGGCTAAGTGAGGGCGTTTAAGCCGCATAGTCTGATTGCCTGGTTCGTTGCGCTAAACAACTCCTTCAAGGACCATACAATTGGATCAAGATTGTTTAGATTCCATCCCGAACACCCCCGTACTACCTACGTGGGGGCAGAAGCCGACGACTGGCCAACCCTCAGATTCCATACAACACGGCCGCACAGGAGGAAAAAATTAAAACATAACAAAAATTATATTACAAACTGACTTTGTTTCACCATACAAGGCAAAGACAACACGAATGTATTCATTTGAAAATAATGTCCTGCCCACACTGCGCTGCTACAATGCGAGACCCCTCCAGTACATCCGCGAAATAGCGCTCGGGTGTGCGGTGCTCCTTGCCCTTTGGCGGCCCTCGGGCCAGCTCGATGGCGTTCATCTTCCCACCACATCTTGCAATGGGCGAAGGCCATACGAGCACCCTCAATATAGGCCGATCGCTTGCCGATATCCAGCCGAGGACAGGCGTCCACCATCCGCCTCACGAGTCCGATGTAGCTGCCGGGCATAGCTTTGGCTGCCATAGCCAGATTATCAAATCCTTCATGGCTAGTTCGACCACCCTATGCAGCTCCACCATCTGTTTCAGCTGATCGGTGAAGGACACGGGATGCTCTGGCACAAGATATTGCGACCAGAATAGCTTCTCCGTAGAACTCCCTTCTTCGGCTCGGAAGAACTCCGCGGCGTTGGACACACTTTGCGGCAAATCAGCAAAAGCCCCTGGAGAACTCCGAATCCGGGTTAGTAAAAGATACTTCCTCTTCGCATATTTGCTTTGCATACTGAATGCCTTACCCGCCGCAATCTTCCTCGCCTCCTGGACCTCTTGGAGGGCGCCCTGAGCCTCGTTCCGGGCCGTCTCCGCACTCTGACGAGCCTTGGAGAGTTCGGCCTCTTTAGCCGACGCATCACGCTCCAAGGTCTCGCACTTCTTCACCGCGTGTGGAGCTCTTGTTGGACCTCACTGACCCGGGCCTTGAGCTTCTTATGGGCAGCCTGCTCCTTGACGGCCTTCCACTCGGCTTCGCCCAGGGCCTTTTCCAGGGCCTCGACCTCGGTCATCGCTCCTATACATATCATGACACTTTGGTCAACATATATTTTACTCCTTTCGAATATTTCCCGGGTTATCACATACCTTGATTCTCCTGGAGCTGCCTCCTCACCTGGCCAAGCTCCTCCTCGGCCTGCTCCAGCCTCTGCTTTAGATCAAAGACTTCGGCAGCACGTGAGGCCGCAGCCAGCAGCGACACCTGTATATTTATTCCAGACAAATTTAGTTAGTTTCCTTCCATAAAAGGATTGATCCTCTGTCCGGCTTTTCTTTCGGAACACCAGACAGTGTCCCAGGGGCTACTGTCTATATGGGGATTTTCTCCTTTTGCGTCGCCTACCTCAAAACCTGTCAACAGGCTGAGGCAGGCTTCGGTTAGTCCACTCTTAACGGACTAAGCCCTTTCAATCACCGTGCTCATAAGAACACGGTGCTCATCCGCAATGGAAGCGCCTCGCAGTGCTTCTAGCAGATCATCTGGTGCCCCTGGTTGGACGGGGGTCACCGGTGGAATAGGCATACCCCCTTCTTTCGAAGGAGGTTGCGTGCCAGATTCCGGAGCCGTATCGGTCTCCGGAATCAAGTCTGGTTGAGGGCCGAACTGAGTACGGCCCTCCTCCCCAGTCTCCCGGGGGATTGGTTCCCCCTGGTGTTCGGCGACAGGGGCTTCGCCTTCGGGCGCCTCCTGATCCTCTCCCTGGCCTGGGAAGGTCCGTTGGGAGAGAACCTCGTCTCCTTTGGCCTTGGGAGAGTAGGCGGCTGGCGGTGTCTTGCTGGCCATCTCCTTTGAGTCCAACGAACCTCTTGATGAGGATCGCTGGGAGCTGTTGTGGGCTGGACTGCGATAGCATAATTAACCGTGTAAATACATTAAAATAGAGAGGCTGGACATACGGGTATGCGGGATTCATAGCACTTACGAAGCAGCTTGAGGCTTGGTGCGGGGATGTCGCTCCGGACTGCTGTCGACATCCCACGCGAATTTGTCCGCAAAAGAGCCCTTCCCCTTTTTGGGCGTCCCCGCCTCCAGGTTCATGGAGGCTGCCCTCTTCTTCCTTCCCTCGTCAGGGGGAGGGTTGTCCTCCTCCTCCTCCTCATCGTCGTCGTCCTCGGCGGCGGAGGAGCGGGTCTCGTCTTCGGACGTCACGTCCGAAGCGCACTTGCGACGGGGGCCACTCCGGACCCCCTTGGCCTTCTTCTTGACCTTCTTCTCCGGCGCCTTATAGGGCACCAGCATCTTCGCTAAACGCGGGATGACTGGTTCTTCAGGCAGCGGAGCCGGACACTGGATCCGCTTCGCCCTCTTCATCCATTCCTGAAAAAGCAATGATGGTAAAAGCTCGGATATCTTCCTTAGAGCAGACAAGTAGAGGACGTGTTGGAAACTCACCTCGCTGGCGGGGTGGTTAATGTCGTGTCCACGGTCCGAATCCGTGGCTGGCGGTATCTCGTTGCCCTTAAAGAGCATTTTCCAGGCATCTTCGTGAGTTGTCTCGAAGAGCCTCTTCAGGGTATGATGCTTCTTCGGATTGAACTTCCATAGCGGGAGGCTTCGGCTCTGGCACGGGAGAACCCGGCGAACTAGCATCACCTGGATTACATCGACAAGTTTGACATTCTTGTCCACCATGCTTTGAACGCGCGTCTGCAGCGCTATCAGCTCATCTGGCGAACACCAGTTCGGGCTCTTCTCGACCCAGGAGGTGAGTCGCATGGGAGCGCCGGAGTTAAATTCGGCAGCCGCGGCCCAGCTTGTGCCGCGGGGTTCTGTGATGTAGAACCATTGTTTTTTCCATTCCTTGACAGTCTCCACGAAAGTGCCTTTTGGCCAGGAGACATTGGCCAGCTTACTCACCATGGCTCCTCCGCACTCCGCGTGTTGGTCGTCCACTACCTTCGGCTTCACATTGAAGACTTTGAGCCACAGCCCGAAATGGGGTTGGATGCGGAGGAAGGCCTCACACACGACGATGAATGCCGAAATGTTGAGGAAAGAGTTCGGGGATAGATCATGGAAGTCTATCCCGTAATAATACATTAGCCCGCGGACGAAAGGGTGGAGTGGAAACCCTAGCCCGCGGAGGAAATGAGGGATGAATACCACCCTCTCGTTGGGCTTCGGTGTGGGGACGACTTGCCCCTGGGCTGGAAGACGGTGGGCGATTTCCTTCGCCAAATACCCGGCCGCCCGAAGCTCGGCAATATCTTTCTCCTTGACGGAGGAGACCATCCATTTGCCTTGACCTCCGGATCCGGACAAGGTCGGATGCTTTTCGAAGATGAAGAAAGATGGGGACTTGGGCGCTGGAGCTCAAGGACGGAAGGGGAGAGAAAGGAGAAGGCGTGAGTAGACAAGGGCGAATTCTTATCCCCTTATAAAGGCAGTGAATATCGAACGCCTTCCCACTCGCCTCAAAACTTGCCTATTCCCAAGGGCTGTGTAAACAGCACGGTTGGGTTACCCATACCCGTATTGATGAGAATCCCGCAATAAGGGGACACAATCTCTACTTCGACAAGACGTGCCAATGGAAACCGTGTCTCGAAACGTGGAACGGCAGAACAAAACGGTCCGAAATTATGACCAGACGGGCATGAGGTCACGTTGTAAAAAGTTGTCAGCGGATTGGACCTGTGAAATATTATATTCTCTCTGCGATTGTGTGTGGTGTGTGTTACAGGTCCGGATACAATCATCACGTCCGGAGACTATCTTGGAGTTCAGAAAGAAGGGAACCCGCCTTGCAATGTCGAAGACAAATCTGCGTGCCGGACTCCTCGTCATTGAAGCCAGGTTCAGGGGCTACTGAGGGAGTCCTGGACTAAGGGGTCCTCGGGCGTCCGGCCTATTAGCCATGGGCCGGACTGATGGGCTGTGAAGATACGAAGACCGAAGACCGCACCCATGTCCGGATGGGACTCTCCTTGGCGTGGAAGACAAGCTTGGCGACCGAATATGTAGATCCTTTTCCTTTGTAACTGACCTTGTGTAACCCTAGATCCTCCCAGTGTCTATATAAACCGGAGGACTTAGTCCGGAGGAGGAGGAGAGACTCCTTACCATAGTCATATAGGCTAGACTTCTAGGGTTTAGCCATTACAATCTCGTGGTAGATCAACTCTTGTAATACTCATATTCATCAAGATCAATCAAGCAGGAAGTAGGGTACTACCTCCATAGGGAGGGCCCGAACCTGGGTAAACATCGTGTCCCCTGTCTCCTGTTACCATCGGCCTTAGACGCACGGTTCGGGACCCCCTACCCGAGATCCGCCGGTTTTGACACCGACATTGGTGCTTTCATTGAGAGTTCCACTATGCTGTCGACTAAAAGGTTCGATGGCCCCTTCAATCGTCGATAGTGATACTATCCAAGGAGAAACCTTCCTCCCCGGACAGATCTTCGTGTTCGGCGGCTTCGTACTGCGGGCCAACTCGCTTGGCCACCTGGAGCAGATCGACAGCTACGCCCCTAGTCATCAGGTCAGAATTGGGAGCTTGAATTACGTCGCGGACATCTGTAGAGATTTGATCTTCGCCGGATTCGAGACCGTGGCAACCGCTCCTAGTCACCCCGATGAACATGACCTAAATCTGTCGTCGGGCCGCATCCAGGAGATTGCTCCTGTAACCGCTCCGGCCGTAGATCCAGAGCATATTGCGTCGTCCGAGGATGGGAGGCTCAACCCCACCGCGGAGGCCGCAGATTCCACGGTGTTGGAGCTGAACATAGACCTAAAGTCACACGGTGTCTTTGTCACCGGAACTCCGGACTCGTCTCTGGTCATAAATTCCGAGCCATGTGCATCCGCGGACGCCGAACTGGATCATTTATCGATCTTTGAGTTTAGCGCCGCAGACATCTTCCAGCATTCACCCTTGGGCGATGTTCACCCTCGGGGCTGAGGGTATGCACCAGTAGCTATGTGTTTGATCTCTCTCTCTCTCTCTCTCGTGTTCTTGATTTGGCACGATCTTGATGTACCGCGAGCTTTGTTACTATAGTTGAATCATATGGTGTTTCTCCCCCTCTATCTTCTTGTGATGAATTGAGTTTTACCTTTGAGGTTTCACTATTATCGGATTGAATACTATTATGGATTTGAGAACACTTGATGTATGTCTTGCGTGGGATACCCGTGGTGACAATGGGGTATTCTATTGATTCACTTGATGTATGTTTTGGCACTCAACTCGCAGATTCCCGAGGTGACATTGGGGTAATCTATGCATAGGGGTTGATGCATGTTTTCATCCTTGTTTCTCCGGTAGGAATCTTGGGGCACTCTTTGAGGTTCTTTATGTTGGATTGAATATTATGAATCTGAAGTTGTTTGATGCATATCGTATATATGACCCACAGATACTTGTGGTGACATTGGAGTATCTAGGTGACATTAGGGTTGATCGATGTGTGTCATATGGTGTTATTTTACTGCGAACTCTCGGGCTGTTTGTGACACTTATAGGAATAGCTCAATGAATTGATTGGAAAGAATAACTTTGAGGTGGTTTCGTACCCTACAAGCAATTTCATCTTATGTTCTCCGCGATAGAAACTTTGGAGTGACTATTGTAGCACGTTGAGGGATTGCCATATGATTTAATTATGTTATCATTTTTGAGAGAACTTGCACTAGTGAAAGTATGAACTCCAGGCCTTGTTTCCAAGCATTGCAATACCGTTTTTGCTCACTTTTGCTACTAGTTACCTTGCTGTTTTTATATTTTCAGATTACAAAAACCTATATCTACTATCCATATTACACTTGTATCACCATCTCTTCGCCGAACTAGTGCACCTATACAATTTACCATTATATTCGGTGTGTTGGGGACATAAGAGACTCTTCGTTATTTGGTTGCAGGGTTGTTTGAGAGAGACCATCTTCATCCTATGCCTCCCACGGATTGATAAACCTTAGGTCATCCACTTGAGGGAAATTTGCTACTGTCCTACAAAACTCTGCGCTTGGAGGCCCAACACGAGTCTACAAGAAGAAGGTTGCGTAGTAGACATCACATCTACTATTATCACTCCACACATCGACCGCTATCCAGCATGCATCTAGTGTATTAAGTTCATGGAGATACAGAGTAATGCAATAAGAACTATGACATGATGTAGACAAGATCTATTCATGTAGGATAGACCCCATCTTTCTAACCTTAATAGCAACGATACATGCGTGCCTCACTACCCCTTTTGTCATTGGGTGAGGACACCACAAGATCGAACCCATCACAAAGCACCTCTTCCCATTGCAAGAAAAATCAATCTAGTTAGCCTAACTACACCAAAGATTCAGAAAAGAAATACGAGGCTATAACAATCATGCATATAGGAGATCAAAGAAAACTCAAATAATATTCATGGATAGATCGGATCATAAACTTGAACTTCATCAGATCCCAACAAACACACCACAAAAATTCATTACATCAAATAGATCTCCAAGAACAACAAGGAGAACATTGTATTGAGAATCAAAAAGAGAGAAGAGTGTCGAACCCAATGAGGAGCAAAAGGAAATGACAAGCGGTTTTCAGTAAGGTATCTCTACAAGCACTGAAATTATCGGTAACAGATAGTTTTGTGATAAGGTAATTCGTAACGGGTAACAAGTAACAAAAGTAAACAAGGTGCAACAAGGTGGCCCAATCCTTTTTGTAGCAAAGGACAAGCCTGGACAAAATCTTAAATAAAGGAAAGCGCTCCCGTGGACACATGGGAATTATCGTCAAGCTAGTTTTCATCACGCTCATATGATTCGCGTTCGTTACTTTGATAATTTGATATGTGGGTGGACCGGTGCTTGGGTACTGCCCTTCCTTGGACAAGCATCCCACTTATGATTAACCCCTCTTGCAAGAATCCGCAACTACAAAAGAAGTATTAAGGTAAACCTAACCATAGCATGAAACACATGGTTCCAAATCAGCCCCTTACAAAACAACGCATAAACTAGGGTTTAAGCTTCTGTCACTCTAGCAACCCATCATCTACTTACTACTTCCCAATGCCTTCCCCTAGGCCCAAACAATGGTGAAGTGTCATGTAGTCGACGTTCACATAACACCACTAGAGGAAAGACAACATACATCTCATCAAAATATCGAACGAATACCAAATTCACATGACTACTTATAGCAAGACTTCTCCCATGTCCTCAGGAACAAACGTAACTACTCACAAATCATATTCATGTTCATAATCATAGGGGTATAATATGCATAAAGGATCTGTACATATGATCTTCTACCAAATAAACCAACTAGCATCAACTACAAGGAGTAATCAACACTACTAGCAACCCACGGGTACCAATCTGACGTTTTGAGACAAAGATCGGATACAAGAGATGAACTAGGGTTCGAGAGGAGATGGTGCTGGTGAAGATGTTGATGGAGATTGACACCCTCCCGCTGAGAGGATCGATGGTGATGACGATGGTGATGATTTCCCCCTCCCGGAGGGATGTTTCCCGGGCAGAACAGCTCCGCCGGAGCCCTAGGTTGGTTTCGCCAGGTTCCGCCTCGAGACGGCGGTGCTTCGTCCCGAAAGCTTCCTTCTTATTTTTTCTAGGGCGAAAGACTTCATATAGCAAAAGATGGACATCGGAGGCCTGCCAGGGGGCCCACGAGGCAGGGGCGCGCCCTCCACCCTCGTGGCCAGGGTGTGTCCCCCCTTCGGTTGATTCTTTCGCCAGTATTTTTTATTAATTCCAAAATGTGCCTCCGTGAAGTTTCAGGACTTTTGGAGTTGTGTAGAATAGGTCTCTAATATTTGCTCCTTTTCCAGCCCAGAATTCCAGCTGCCGGCATTCTCCCTCTTCGTGTAAACCTTGTAAAATAAGAGAGAATAGGCATAAGTATTGTGACAAAATGTGTAATAACAGCTCGTAATGCAATAAATATCGATATAAAAGCATGATGCAAAATGGACGTATCAACTCCCCCAAGCTTAGACCTCGCTTGTCCTCAAGCGAAGCCGATAACAAAAAATATGTCCACATGTTTAGAGATAGAGGTGTCGATAAAATAAAATACTGACATGAGGGCATCATGATCATTCTTATAACAGCAACATATATATATATATATTGCCATATGATTTCTTACGCTAAAGTAACAATCTATCGACAATGTAAAGTATGAATCAGAAACTTCATTGAAAACTAACAAACTATAATCTTAGTCATTGAAGCAATTGCAATTTATCATAACATCGGAAAGAGTCAATATAAGAGCTTTTCAGCAAGTCCACATACTCAACTATCATTTAGTCTTTCACAATTGCTAACACTCACGCAATACTTATGGGTATGGAGTTTTAATCGGACACAGAGAAAGATAGGGGCTTAATGTGTTGCCTCCCAACCTTTTACCTCAAGGGTAATGTCAACAATAATAGTTCATGATAACTTACATCCAATTGGATATATATATATATATATATCAGGATCTTTCCAACACAATGTGCTTGCAAAAGGATAAAATGTAAAAAGGAAAGGTGAAGATCACCATGACTCTTGTATAAGGTACAAGGCAAAAATAAAAGATAGGCCCTTCGTAGAGGGAAGCAGAGGTTGTCATGTGCTTTTATGGTGGGATGCACAAAATCTTAATGTGAAAGAACATTATTTTATATTGCCACTTGTGATATGGACCTTTATTATGCAGTCTGTCGCTTTTATTTCTTCCACATCACAAGATCGTATAAAGCTTATTTTCTCCACACTAATAAATCATACATATTTAGAGAGCAATTTTTATTGCTAGCTACAATGACAACTTACTTGAAGGATCTTACTCAATCCATAGGTAGATATGGTGCTCATGGCAAAACTGGGTTTAAGGATATTTGGAAGCACAAGTAGTATCTCTACTTGGTGCAAAGAGTTTGTAGCATGAGGGGGAAAGGCAAGCTCAACATGTTGGATGATCCATGACAATATACTTTATTTCAGATATAAGAAAACATAACCCATTATGTTGTCTTCCTTATCCAACATCAACTTTTAGCATAACATATTTTAATGAGTGCTCACAATCGTAAAAGATGTCCAAGATAGTATATTTATATGTGAGAACCTCTCTTTCTTTATTACTTCCTATTAATTGCAACAATGACCAAAACTATGTTTGTCAACTCTCAACAACTTTTATTCATCATACTCTTTATATGTGAAGTCATTACTCTTCATAAGATCAATATGGTCTCTTTATTTCTTTTTATTCTTTCTTTTTCTTTTATTCCCTCAAGATCATAGCAAGATAATCAAGCCCTTGACTCAAAACTAATCTTTATTATATATAGCTCACAGACTCGATTACATAGAGGGATCATAAAGCAAAACTCAAACTAGATTATACTAAAACTTTATTCTACTAGATCAAGATATTAGCAAAAGGATCGAACTAAGAAAAACGGTAAAGATAGGAGTGTGATGGTGATACGATACCGGGGCTCCTCCCCCAAGCTTGGCAGTTGCCAAGGGGAGTGCCCATACCCCATACTCAGTTCTCCTTTGCTGGTGAAGAAGATGGTGGTGATGATGGAGTGTCGCACATCGAGTGGAGGAGATCCTCCAATTTGCGGATAATGCCCTTGAGCGCGGTGATATGCTCCTTCAACAAAATATTTTCACGTGTGAGATACTTGTTTTGTATGCGAGCTAACTCAATCATCTTGAAAGCTTCAATCTCAGTTGGGGTAAGAAGATTGTAATGAGGTTGAAGGATGTCTTCTTCTTCTGCTGCCGGAGATTGATCCTCCATGGCCTTCTTGATCCTATCATCCTTGTTGATCTCCCGGGGTTCTTCTCTCTTCAGCTCTATCTTCATTAGCCAAGCATCGTTGCCCTCATTGTTGGAGGAGGGGGACGACGTGATGCCTGGCCTTGACAACTCTGACAGAAAACAGCTCGAAACAAAAACAGAGGATATTTGCGTGATACGAGGGTCAAAACCTTCGGGAGATTTTATAGTGAATTTTTATCGACCAAAAGAAGTATCGTGCAAGAAAACGGAATCCGGAGAGCACACGAGGTGCCCACGAGGCAGGGGGCGCGCCCAGGGGGTAGGGCGCGCCCTCCACCCTCATGGATGCCTCGTGTCCTTCCCGGACTACTTCTTATTTTCCTATTTTCTTAAATATTTCAAAACGGAGAAAATTTGCTATTAAAACTGTTTTGGAGTCGGTTTACTTACCGTACCACATAGCTATTCCTTTTCGGAGTCTAAAACGTTCTGGAAAGTGTCCCTTATGTATTCCTCCGGGGTTACGGTTTCAATAACATTAGTTTCAACATTTATGGGATTACCTGAGATATAATGTTTGATTCTTTGACCGTTCACCACCTTTGGATTTGTGCCTTCGAAGTTGTTGATTTTTATGGCACCGGAATGATAGACCTCCTTGATAACATAAGGACCTTCCCATTTAGAGAGAAGTTTCCCTGCAAAAAACCTTAAACGAGAGTTATATAGCAAAACATAATCACCTACATTAAACTCACGCTTTTGTATCCTTTTGTCATGCCATCTTTTAACTTTTTCTTTAAATAGTTTGGCATTCTCATAGGCTTGGGTTCTCCACTCATCAAGTGAGCTAATGTCAAATAGTCTCTTCTCACCGGCAAGTTTGAAATCATAATTGAGATCTTTAATGGCGCAATATGCCTTATGTTCTAGTTTGAGAGGTAAGTGACATGCTTTTCCATAAACCATTTTATACGGAGACATACACATAGGACTTTTATATGCAGTTCTATAGGCCCATAATGCATCATCAAGTTTCTTGGACCAATTCTTTCTAGATCTATTAACAGTCTTTTGCAAAATTAATTTGATCTCTCTATTACTCAGTTCCACTTGACCACTAGACTGTGGGTGGTATGGAGATGCAATTCTATGATTAACATCATACTTAGCAAGCATTTTACGAAAAGCACCATGAATAAAATGTGAACCACCATCAGTCATTAAGTATCTAGGGACTCCAAACCTCGGGAAAATAACTTCTTTAAGCATCTTAATAGAGGTGTTATGATCAACACTACTAGTTGGAATAGCTTCTACCCACTTAGTAACGTAATCAACAGCAACTAAAGTGTGTGTATACCCATTAGAGGAAGGAAAAGGTCACATATAATCAAAGCCCCAAACATAAAATGGTTCAATAACAAGTGAATAATTCGTAGGCATTTCTTGACGTCTACTAATATTACCAATTCTTTGACATTCATCACAAGACAAGACAAACTTACGGGCATCTTTGAAGAGAGTAGGCCAATAAAAATCGGATTGCAATACCTTATGTGCAGTTCTATCTCTAGCGTGGTGTCCTCCATAAGCCTCAGAGTGACACTTGCGTAGGATCTGTTTCTGTTCATGCTCAGGTACACAACGTCTAATAACACCATCTACTCCTTTATAAAGGTGTGGGTCATCCCAGAAGTAATGTCTTAAATCATAGAAAAACTTTTTCTTTTGCTGGTATGTGAAACTAGGTGGTATAAATTTAGCAACAATGTAATTAGCATAATCATCATACCATGGAGCAGTACGAGAAGCATTTATGATAGCTAATTGTTCATCAGGAAAGCTATCGTCAATAGGTAGTGGGTCATCAAGAACATTCTCTAACCTAGACATGTTGTCTGCAACGGGGTTCTCAGCTCCCTTTCTATCAATAATATGCAAATCAAATTCTTGTAGCAAGAGAACCCATCTAATAAGTCTAGGTTTAGCATCTTTCTTTTCCATAAGATATTTAATAGCAGCATGATCAGTGTGAACAGTTACTTTAGAATCAACAATATAAGGTCTGAACTTATCACAAGCGAATACAACTGCTAAAAATTCCTTTTCAGTAGTAGCATAATTTCTCTGGGCACTGTCTAGAGTTTTACTAGCATATTGGATAACATTTAATTTTTTATCAACTCTTTGTCCTAGAACAGCACCTACAGCATAATCACTAGCATCACACATAATTTCAAAGGGTAAATTCCAATCAGGTGGCTGAACAATAGGTGCAGAAATCAAGGCTTTCTTAAGTATTTCAAATGCTTCTACACAATCATCATCAAAAACAAAAGGAACATCTCTTTGTAAGAGATTAGTCAGAGGCCTAGAAATTTTTGAGAAGTCTTTAATGAACCTCCTATAAAAACCGGCATGGCCAAGAAAACTTCTTATACCTTTAATGTCCTTAGGACATGGCATCTTTTCAATAGCATCAACTTTAGCTTTATCAACTTCAATACCTCTTTCAGAAATTTTATGCCCCAAGACAATACCTTCATTAACCATAAAGTGGCACTTCTCCCAATTCAAGACGAGATTAGTTTCTTCACATGTCTGCAAAACTCGATCAAGGTTGCTCAAGCAATCATCAAAAGAAGTTCCATACATGGAGAAATCATCCATGAAAACCTCAACAATCTTTTCACAAAAAACAGAGAATATAGCCATCATACATCTTTGAAAGGTAGCAGGTGCATTGCATAAACCAAAAGGCATACGCCTATAAGCAAAGGTACCGAAAGGGCAAGTAAAAGTGGTCTTATCCTGATCCTCTTTTATCACAGGTATTTGAGAGAAACCATAATATCCGTCTAGAAAGCAAAAATGTGTATGTTTGGATAATCTTTCTAGCATTTGATCAATAAAAGGTAAAGGGTAATGATCCTTTCTAGTAGCTTTATTTAATTTGCGGAAATCAATTACCATTCTATAACCTGTAACAATTCTTTGTGGGGTCAATTCATCTTTATCATTAGGAACGACAATAATACCTCCCTTCTTAGGGACACAATGGACAGGACTTACCCACTGACTATCAGCAACGGGATAAATTATACCTGCCTCCAGAAGCTTTAGTATTTCCTTTCTTACCACTTCTTTCATCTTAGGATTTAACCGTCGTTGGTGATCAACAACCGGTTTAGCGTCTTTCTCCAATTTTATTTTGTGTTGGCATGGAGTGGGACTAATGCCCTTAAGATCATCCAGAGTATATCCAATAGCAGCACGGTGCTTCTTCAGGGTTTTCAATAATCTCTCTTCTTCCTGCTCTGAAAGGTTAGCACTAATAATAACACGATATATCTTCTTTTCACCAAGATAAGCATATTTAAGAGTATCAGGTAATGGTTTAAGCTCAAACATGGGATCACCCTTGGGTGGAGGAGAATCCCCTAAAATTTCAACAGGCAAGTTGTGTTTCAAAATAGGTCCTTGTTTAAAGAATACTTCATCTATTTCCCTTCTTTCATTTATAAACATATCATTTTCATGGTCTAGCAAATATTGTTCTAAAGGATCATTAGGAGGCACAGCAATAGAAGCAACACCAATTATTTCATCTTTACTAGGCAATTCTTTATCATGGGGTTGTCTACGAAATTTAGCAAAGTTAATATCATGAGACATATCCCCTAAACCAATAGCAACAACATCCTTTTTGCAATCTATCTTAGCATTAACAATATTCAAGAAGGGTCTACCAAATATAATAGGGCAAAAGTCATCTTGTGGGGAACCAAGAACAAGAAAATCAGTAGGATATTTAACTTTCCCACACAAGACTTGAACATCTCTAACAATCCCAACTGGTGAAATAATATCTCTATTGGCAAGCTTAATTGTAAGATCAATACCTTCTAACTCAGCAGGTGAAATATCATGCACAATTTCTTCGTATAAAGAATGAGGTATTGCACTCGCACTAGCACCCATATCACATAAACCATGATAGCAATGATCTCCTATTTTAACAGAAATAACGGACATGCTTACAATAGGTCTATGTTTATTTTTAGTATCGGGTCTAGCAATTCTAGCAGCTTCATCACAGAAGTAAATAACATGCCCATCAATATTATCAACCAATAGATCTTTAACCATAGCAATACTCGGTTCAACTTTAATTTTCTCAGAGGGTTTGGGTGTTCTAATATTACTTTTACGAACCACCTTTGAAGCTTTAGCATGATCCTTTATTCTAGCAGGGAAAGGTGGTTTCTCAATATAAGCGGTAGGAACAATAGGATCAACATTATAAGTGATAGTCTTTTCTTCAACTTTAATAGGTTCAGCTACTTTTACTTCAATGGGGGAATGATATTTAAACCACTTCTCCTTAGGGAGATCAACATGAGTAGCAAATGATTCACAGAAAGAAGCTACTATCTCAGAGTCAAGTCCATATTTGGTGCTAAATTCACGGAAAACATCGGTATCCATAAAAGATTTAACACAATCAAACTTAGGTGTTATACCTGACTCCTTACCTTCATCGAGATCCCAATCTACAGAGTTGCGTATAATTATTTCCAATAGATCTCATTTGAATTCAATAGTCTTCATCATAAAAGAACCAGTACAAGAAGTATCGAGCATGGAGCGATTATTGAGAGAAAGCCGAGCATAAATTTTTTGAATAATAATTTCTCTTGAGAGCTCATGATTGGGGCATGAACATAACATTGACTTAAGCCTCCCCCAAGCTTGAGCGATACTTTCTCCTTCGCGAGGCCAAAAATTATGTATATAATTACGATCATGATGAACCTGATGCATAGGATAAAACTTCTGATGAAATTCCAATTTCAATCGGTTGTAGTTCCATGATCCAATATCATCGCATAGCCTAAACCATGTCAATGCCTTTCCCTTCAAAGATAAAGGGAAGACCTTCTTCTTGATAACATCCTCGGGCATACCTGCAAGCTTAAATAATCCACAAACTTCATCCACATATATTAGGTGCAAATCGGGATGTAATGTTCCATCTCCTGTAAAAGGATTAGCTAGCAGTTTCTCTATCATACCCGAAGGAATATCAAAATAAACATTTTTAGTAGGTTCAGTAGGTTGAGGAGCAACTCTTTGCTCTACTGGTCGGGGTGAAGATACCCCGAACAAGCCCCTCAAAGGATTACTTTCCATAGTAACAAGTGACAGTAAATTTCAGCACACTATATAAATTTTTTCCTTACCAAAGGCGCTTCACTCCCCGGCAACGGCGCCAGAAAAGAGTCTTGATGACCCACAAGTATAGGGGATCTATCGTAGTCCCTTCGATAAGTAAGAGTGTCGAACCCAACGAGGAGCAGAAGGAAATGACAAGCGGTTTTCAGTAAGTTATTCTCTGCAAGCACTGAAATTATCGGTAACAGATAGTTTTGTGATAAGGTAATTCGTAACGGGTAACAAGTAACAAAAGTAAACAGGGTGCAGTAAGGTGGCCCAATCCTTTTTTTAGCAAAGGACAAGCCTGGACAAACTCTTAAATAAAGGAAAGCGCTCCCGAGGACACATGGGAATTATCGTCAAGCTAGTTTTCATCACGCTCATATGATTCGCGTTCGTTACTTTGATAATTTGATATGTGGGTGGACCGGTGCTTGGGTACTGCCCTTCCTTGGACAAGCATCCCACTTATGATTAACCCCTCTTGCAAGCATCCGCAACTACAAAAGAAGTATTAAGGAAAACCTAACCATAGCATGAAACATATGGATCCAAATCAGCCCCTTACGAAGCAACACATAAATTAGGGTTTAAGCTTCTGTCACTCTAGCAACCCATCATCTACTTATTACTTCCCAATGCCTTCCCCTAGGCCCAAACAATGGTGAAGTGTCATGTAGTCGACGTTCACATAACACCACTAGAGGAAAGACAACATACATCTCATCAAAATATCGAACGAATACCAAATTCACATGACTACTTGTAGCAAGACTTCTCCCATGTCCTCAGGAACAAACGTAACTACTCACAAATCATATTCATATTCATAATCAGAGGAGTATTAATATGCATAAAGGATCTGAACATATGATATTCCACCTAATAAACCAACTAGCATCAACTACAAGGAGTAATCAACACTACTAGCAACCCACAGGTACCAATCTGAGGTTTTGAGACAAAGATAGGATACAAGAGATGAACTAGGGTTTGAGAGGAGATGGTGTTGGTGAAGATGTTGATGGATATTGACCCCCCACCCGCTGAGAGGATCGATGGTGATGATGATGCTGATGATTTCCCCCTCCCGGAGGGATGTTTCCCCGGCAGAACAGCTACGCTGGAGACCTAGATTGGTTTCGCTAGGTTCCGCCTCGAGACGGTGGCGCTTCGTCCCGAAAGTTTCCTTCTTATTTTTTCTAGGGCGAAAGACTTCATATAGCAAAAGATGGACAGCGGAGGCCTGCCAGTGGGCCCATGAGGCAGGGGGCGCGCCCAGGGGGGTAGGGCGCGCCCTCCACCCTCGTGGCCAGGGTGTGGCCCCCCTTCGGTTGATTCGTTCGTCAGTATTTTTTATTAATTCCAAAACGTGCCTCCGTGAAGTTTCAGGACTTTTGGAGTTGTGTAGAATAGGTCTCTAATATTTGCTTCTTTTCCAGCCCAGAATTTCAGCTGCCGGCATTCTCCCTCTTCGTGTAAACCTTGTAAAATAAAAGAGAATAGACATAAGTATTGTAACAAAATGTGTAATAATAGCTCGTAATGTAATAAATATTAATATAAAAGCATGATGCAAAATGAAGGTATCACGCTCCACCTCTTGCCGCGGCCGCCATGCCCACCTCCTGCCGCGGCCGCCGTCCCCACCTCCCACCGCGGCCGTCGCCCAGCAAGCTAACCAGCCGACCGGCTGCGGATATCAAGCATGCCACCAGCCCCGGATCCCCCGCACGCCAATGACCCCTTCCCCACGAGTTCCAGCGCCGACCATCCCGGCCCTGCTCGTGATCCCCTCCTCCATCAGCTACACTTCGCCGCAGCCGTCAGTCCGTAGGAGTAAGGGGTAGCAGGTCCACTTCCTCTACTCGTCGGTGCCCACGAGGCCGCTGTACTCTTGCTCGAGCTTCTCTGTCATCAGTGGCCGCTCCGCCCACTGGTCAGGGTGAGTTCTTCTCAGCTAAGAGAATGGAGTCATTTTAGGGGTGCAAATTGGGAAGCGCTGGTGTTATCACCATCCGAATTTCGTTCTTTAGATATACAAAATTATACATTGTTCGTCTGTTGCTTAGGGGGAACATGGTTTCCTTGGAGAGACATCTCTACTGAATTAGGTGTTGAAAATGTTTTCTTATGTATGTTTCAGTGGGGAGTTCGATCATTTGCTGCTCAAAATCCGACAACAATCGGAGGAGGAATGTGCAACAAGCAAGTCTATCATCAATGGCAAGGTTGGCCGTGTATTCCTATTCTTTTAGTTGTCTCTGTTTCAACCATACAATTCATCTATTATAAGGTATCGTCGTTACAACCTTTCAATTTGGTAACTTGGAGGTAGTTTTCAAATACTGTATTGTGTCCTAAAAGCAAGGTAGCAAATTACTATAGATACTACTTCAAAAAGCATATCCTTGCTCAACTTCTGATCTAGATATCTTTCTACAAGAATGATTCAATGTTACTACCTCTTTGGAAAGAGTAGCAAGTATATGGTTTCACTTGTTTCTTGTGTTAGCCAACTAGAACTTATTTTGCTTCTCAGACTTGCTTGCCAAGTTCTTTGTGCATATCCTTACTTGAAAACTAGCTCCACCCTTCTCCCGTTGAATCTCTCATGAATCTCGTGCACGTACAGCAGCAGCACTAGCCCCTGTTCGTGTCATGGACAAGATCAGTTCAACTTGTGCAGTTGGCCTGTTTGTGTGGAATGTCTGAGCAGAGAGAGAAACAATATATTTTTGCCAATTTCTTCTCTCTCTCTCTCTCTCTCTACAGTTATAGCTAGCAACAGACCCATCTGTGTGGTATGCAAATAGGAGGTAAACCACAGAGACTGCCACTAGTTATTACAGTGATTTTGGCCACTAAATTCTCTGTTTTTCTTTTTTTCCTAGTCATTCTTGTACTGCCTGCCATGAAAAAACCTTCGTCAGTTCACAAAGAAGAAATTCTTTTTTCTTTAGTGTGTATTCTATCGCTAGTTCCATGTGTATTTTTGTTCTCTTTTCTTCAGTCCACAAAGAATAAATATTGTCAGTTCATGAATAGAGAATTTCTTTAATAAACTTAATATTAGTTTGGTGTGTATTCTATCGTCAGTTCATGAAAAAATACAAACTAGTTGGTGCGTGTGCAAAAATATCATCAGTTCATGTTTCAAAATTCTGTAAGTTTACGCATATCACCTAAATAAGTAATGTTTTGCAGCGAGTTTCTTCAATGTCTATTCTGATTCAAGTGCCTAGTTCTTCCTAAAACACATGGTGCTTGTGTTAATGCCTATGGGAGAATAGCACGTACAGGGACTGTGTACTAGTGTTGAAAACAGGATAAAGTCCTAAGATAATGATGTTCTCCCCTACTTCCACTTCCATTCGCCGCCTTAGTACACCGCGCACTACCGCCCTCCCTTACCCCCCGCAGCTCGCCATGTGCAAGTTCTTCAGTCCAAGTTCTCCGGCGAGCTCGTCTCTTGTTTCATTTTCCTTAACACTCAGTAAGGAAAATGATCGTTCAACTTGAGGAGTGGTGTTTCCTCTGCTCCATTGTTGACGGCGGATCTCGGCGGCGTGGCGCAGTGGAGACTCGGCGCCTGATGAGCGGTGGCGTCGTGGTGGCGTCGGCGGCAGTTAGACCGGGCAAGGTTGATGCAGCAGTACAGCTCTGAAGATGGATTGGTGGCAGGTGGCTGCGGCGGCCTCATACCCGGCAGGCGTCCTGGTTGAGAAGCACGCCAGACTGATGGGTGCCCATACCCGGCAGGCGTCCTGGTTGGGACCTCAAGTCTTAGATGTTAGGTTTGGCTGCGAGGTCTGTTTGGTATTAGGCCAAGACTTTCAGCGCCCCTACATCAATTGGATAGGGATAGCGACAGATGTTGCTTAGTTTGGTGGCTTTAGGCTTATTGTTGTATGACTCTGTAAGGTCTTGTGTCAATAATTAATAAAATGGCCGTATGCATCGTCCAGATGCAGAGGCCGGGGGTCGTCCTCCTTTTCTAAAAAAAAAACTTCAAATATGTTTTGGACCGATTGTTCAAGTTCTTTCGTATAGAAGGTTCAGAAAGTTTTGTTCCTGAAAATGCACATATTTGGAGTGCGCCAATATATATGTTTTTCTGAATTTTGCTCTTGGGTAACAGTTCAACATGTATTACGCCATCAATTCATAATGGAAAGGCAGCAAACAGTTCAATACTTTTGTGTTAAAAACGTAACAGTATAGAGAAACTTTCTAGTAGTTCGATGGAATAAATTGTATCAGTTCTGACTCGGATCCGTTCTTGCCTACAATGCATTGAAAAATCAAATTTTTTGCCTTTGTTCAGGCTTGAGAAGCATGTATCTCTAGGATATGTGCCATGTTAAACTTGAGTTGTTTTCAGTTAACAGAGACTGACTGTCTCTTAAGCCTAAACTAAAATTTATTTATGTGAGAGACACCTGAATTGAAGTTGTTCCCAAGTAAAAGAAACTTCAACTTGTTTGAGCATATGCTGGTTAGGATAACTGTAATTACTTTAGCTCTCGTCAATGCTAACAGAACAAAAAATTTGGCTCCTCTTAAATGTAACTTGAAGAACGCTAGCGGTGAGGCTGGGCATTGTTTATCAATGGTAAGTTGTTCATAGGGCCGGCCGGCAGAAAATTTCCTAAGTTCAACTATGTCACTAGAGCTTCAGTCCAACTATGTTGCTTCTGCGATTGTCCTTATGCAGAAAATCACACTGAAGAACATTCAACTATGTTTCATCTCCGAACTTAAACGCGTTTGTTATTTGAGCTAAAATTCCTAGAGCTTTAGTACAACTTTTGGTGATTCTTGTACCTATTGTTCAGAAATCAATGGTAAAAATTTCTGATTGCAGCAATGGCATGCTCCCAGCCTGCCGAGACTGAATCATTCGACACCAGTTCTCTGCACAGCGTGGCTCGACGTGCAGCCCGCCGGCTCCGTCATGTACATCTAGACAAGACGCTATGGTGTAAAATTTAATGCATGAAGTAAGCCCATCAATTCGGTTTGATTTTCTGAATTTCTTTTGAACTTGTTGTCACTTAACTTTTACATGTATCTAGTTACGGTAGTACTTACCAGATCAAGCTACTTCATTTTTTATTCAAATTCTAGAACTTTTACACATCCGTACTGCTGCTGCCCCATACTCGTATTTGCTATTTTTTCTTATGTGTGCACTAAACTTCTAATACTATTCACGATCCAGCTTCTAGTTTTTGCTCTATTATGTGCTTCACTTCTACAAAAAAGGGTTGGGTTATATAAATAGGACAAAGATGTTTGCTTGCTTTCCAGAAATGAAATGGTTGGACATGTATCGACGATGTAAATAAAGCTCTTCTCTTGTGTTGTTCGAAAATAAAATCGCACAAGTACGTGGTGGAAGTTTGTATCAGTTCGGAGAAAAAAGAAACAAAGTTCAAAAAGAAAAATCATGAGTTCACCTACATAAAGTTTGTAAGTACAGACATATCACCTCGATGTAGTATGTAAATATGTATTGCAAATTTGCAATTCAGGAATGGGTGTGTGTGTTGTAGTCTCTGCCTACAGAGTCGATGTGTGTTTTTGTAGTGCTGGTAGTTGTAGTCTCCCGCGCTCTCTTCCATCGTCAAGGGCGTATGTGTGCCGTCCTCAGTCCAACCCCATGGCATCAGGGTGGTCGAGTTCATCGCGACCAGCAGTCCATGGCTGTCGGCTTCAACTTTATTCCACCTAGGTGATTACACTTCTTTTTGGATATTTTTTGTATAAATCTACATTTTGGTTATTAAATTCAGTACAACGAAACACATGAATCCCCAACGCGTACCAAATTACTGATTCTTTTAAACGGTTAGTAGATTTCTCCATTGGTTGGTCTACTTGTGTAAATCTGTCAGTTCATGACAAGTTACTTCTGATGCTAGAAATGTAGGATGTTTGTGTGAATCTTGCTTGTTTCAGAGAGAAAAAGAGTTTGTAGCTCCATCACATGGTGTAATGAACAACTTAAGCATGGTGTACTGAACAACATAAACATGGTGTACTGAACAAACATACGCATTCACATAAACATGCCAGCAACTCCTCTTGCTATACTCGTGCTTGTACTTGTTTATTTTCTTGTTTGGAACTGGTTTCTTATCCTCCTAATAGCTTTTCTCACATTTCATCTAAATTTAGTTTCAACTAAAACCAGAGCTAATGCATTTGTGGCATTGGATGAGGTTGCTAGGAAGATTTGCATTAGAGAATGCTTTGCTGGAAAAGCTTCTATTGATCTCTGTCCACGAGTGGTGCTGCCCCGCGTCCGGTCGACGGCGTCCACGAGCGCGAGCAGCCCGTATCCGGCGGCAAGATGAAGGCCACCCGTGAACCGTGCTTCCCCTAATCACGTCCACCTTGTGTGAGTCACTGCTGAGAAGAAGCACAAACACCTACAGTTCCCGGTGGTCGCCTTGGTCGCACTTGGCCACGAGCTCGTCCACCATGGTGACTGGCAGCCGTCCAAGTAGAACGCAGACATCAGTTCAAGCAGAACTAGTTCGTATAAACTGACTGGTTTACCCTAAGTTTCCACCATTTAAGTTCGGTTCAATTCCTAATTTAGGTTCAGTTCATAGGAGCACTTAAAAATCAATTAGTTTGTTTTACTTATATTCCATGAACTTCTAGTACCATAATTGATGTGGTAGTGACATGAGCTCTCTGTACACCACTCCAGGATCCGCTGCGTCCTCCCAGTCCGACCCCATGGCGTACATTAACTTGGTTGTTATAGTTGCTATAGCAGATATAGTACAAAACTCTTTTTAGGTTTCTTTGTGAACTTATAATGTTTACTGTATGTGAACTTGGTTGTTCTTTTTTACATGAAGTTGTACATTGCCTTGTCAGGTTGTGTGTGTACTACCCATAGGAGCACTTGAAAAATTAAGTTCTGTTTAATTTCTAATTTAAATTTAGTTCATAGGAGCACTTGACAATCAGTTAGTTTGTTTTACTTATATTCCATGAACTTCTAATACCATTGATTTAGTAGTGACATGAGCTCCTTCTCCACCACTCTAGAAATGTGTGACAGTTTAGCAAAAAATGGTCTATCATCAATTCAGAATCAAAAAGACCATAACTTCAGAGGAAGAAAAATTCAACGAGGAAAAAAACCAATGTGGATTACGAAGAAACCTGGGAAAACTAAGGCGTTGTTTTATTTCTGCTCTCATTTATTCTATGCTTTGGCATTTGGTCAATGATATTTATTGCATCCTTCATCACTGATCTTGAGAAGGAGATTCATTCGTGCATTTCTATATTCTTTGTGTAAATCTATTGATTTTAATGGTTTAGAGATTTCGGTAGAGTGGAGACCTGGAAAAGGACTTTTAGGCGTTATTGGCCATGACAATAAATGACCAGGAAGAACACTTTCAATAGTCCAGGAAGACGACAACAACAACGAGAAAAATGCAACGATGCACCATGCTGACATTGGCGAAAAGCTATGATTTTGTACTCCTGTTTGTTCTTATGTCAATGAGAAACCAATACTTCTTTTCTTCAGGTTTTGTGTTTTAATCTGTGAGGGATAAACAAATTTTCCTATTCAAGTGGAAGCTCCTAGTATATGATGGATGTGGGAGTTATTTTCACATGCATTGTTCAGTTCTTCTCTTTGTGTAATGTTTTATGTTTTCAAGTGCTCGATGAAAAATTATATACCTAGTAGTTCATGTATTATTGCCTGAGGAGTTCATGTGTTACTGCCCAGTAAGTAAACCTATTAATGACTCTCACAAGTGTGGTGGAAAAAATGGGCAGTAAACTGATGAAAAAATATCATCCAGTTCAACGATATAAACCAAGCAAGTTTGGGGACGATGATACAGTAAATCATTGAAAAGTTACATGCAAATGTACCGAAAAAACATCGTAAAGTCGAGTCTGTGAAAACACACTCTCAGTACAAACCCAAAACCCGTACGGAGATCAGTTCGAGTGCTATGTTTTCGAAATAGAAAATACAGCACAACCAGTCTCACCGTGTTCAAAACTACTTTGTGAAAAATATCTCAGTACAAACACACACATAGATCAGTACGAGTATTCTGTTTTTTAGACCGAAAAACAGCACGATAGATCTCACCATATTCAAAATTACTCTTCAACGATTCCGAATTTGAGAAAACATTCAACACGACTAAGTTTCACATTTTTGATAGCTTTCCAACGGTATATTATTTGCCCCATTTCGACAAACTTAAAAAAAACCGCGTTCGAAATCAAATTTGACCGTATTTGAATTCGAGTTTAAACCATAAGGAATTAGAAAACCTTTTCTGTACGAAAAAGTTGCACATTTTCCGTAGCTTTCCAACGTCGTATCATTTGCACCAATCCGACAAATCGTTTACAAAAAAACGCAAAAAATACATTTCGCCCAAAATTTCACCGTTTTTCAAATTACTTTTAAATTGTATATGATTTGAAAAAACATTAGATATATGGAAGAAGCGGATTTTCACCAGCTTTCCAATGCCATCTTATTTGCTCAATTCCGACTAACCGTTTGAAAATTAAGTCCAAAATATGATTCACGTTTTTTGTTTTGAAAAAATGATTTTTTTTAAACTGCTCTTAAACCGTGATGATTTTGCAAAAATTCTTATATGACTTGTAATGTAGCTGTCAAGAGCTTTCCAATAGTATATTAGACGCCCCATTCGAACGAGATGATGATTAGTTCGACGAGATGAAAATCATCAGTACAACCGCCTGAAACCGTCAGTTCAAGTAGAGTAACAGAATAGCCCAGATGTATATATGTATATATGTATATAGAGCATGGATTTGCTTTCAACAGCAACTAGAGTGTGTGCTATCGGAACCGTTGATGCTCTTTGAGATCCGCGCTTTTTGTGGATAAGGTTCCGAATTTCTGAATTTTTGATTTTCGCCATGACCGAAGAGGAAAGGTCTGAGCGGTACTTTATGCTAGCGTACACCCTGTATGGAAGCCTAGCGGCTGACATGTCAGTGCATTTGAGGGCGATAGCAGCGGCTCCTTTCTTCTACGGCAGAGGGCGACAGGAACCATTTTCGGTAATCAGCTACAGGGTCTACTTCCAGTCATTTTTAGCAAGAGTTCCATGCTGCGTTGCCCTCGTGCTGGTGTTGAAACCTGCCATTTTTGGTATTGGTTAACGCAGTATGCAAGGTTCGGCACCGTCTGGCGCGATGACTGGATGCGTTTGGATGGCTCTTTTATGTTGCAGCTGGGAAAGTCCCGTTGAATGCAGCCCCCCAAAAAACGTACGTGAGTAATTGCCTATGATGCACGGCGCCGTCCAACTGCGCCTCCCTCTGAACCCCACCGTCCATCCGGATGCAATGAATTGCGCCACGTTTTCAGCTTTCTTGTTTTTGCTTCTATGGATTTTCAGTTAGGAAGAAGCAGTAATAGTCTTGAGCTAAAAAAATCTATTCATGGGAACAAGTGATATGGAAGCTGAATATTTGTGGCGTATGGTTAAGGGCACACTGAATATTGAGATCAATCGTATTTCTTTCAGTGATGCATGAGCTGTAAAGTTTAGCTTCGTTTAGCTTCTTCAAATATATCTATGTTTTGTAGTGCTACAGAAACTGTGGACCACTTGTTCCTTTTGCACCCTGTTTACAAACTTTGTAGAATGTGACTAAGTGCACAATGAACCTTCAGTTATTTTTCATGTTTCTTCTAATGGTTTGTTTGGTTCAATTTCTGAAGATTACTGGAGATGTTAGAAATTTGATGGTTGTTGGACTAGTGGCTTTATTTTGCACTATTAGGAACCTGTAATGTACATTGTCTTATCAGTTTCTAATGGTGGACTGGATTGGATACTCAGGTGTTGCTGCAGGGTGTAGCAGAGAGGCTGCTAGAGCTATGGACTCTGTCTCCTGAAGATAATGAAATGCTTCCAGCAAGTTCCTCCTCTCTGTACTTTGGCTTCTAATAATACATGATTCTGTTCTCATGTCAATTTGGTGGCTTTCTGCTGTAACAAAGTTCACCATGTAATGTATTGTTATCCCTAAAAAAATGTATTGTTGGGCACAATATATATTTTCTCCAGGTCAATCGACTGCAATGTCTCTGAATTTCACATAACTTTTACCGTGGTCCTTGATTCACTTACAGAATCATATGTCTCTGTGTTGTTGACAATGTGATACTATGTTCCTATATTTTGCCGAGTTTATTTCTGCTGTTCTTTCCTACGTATTTCGTTTTCCGGATGAATGGAACTACAAAAAGCTAGTACCGCACAGCCGACACGAGATCAATCATCTACCTGAACTTAATCCTGTATAAAAGTGAGTGTATGCACAGAGAGATCGGGAAGCTTTTGTCTTCGTATGTCTGAACTAGGAAGTGGCACATCAAGTGGATGTCAGATTAAAAAAATGCAGACTCCATCTTGGTCCTGAACACTCACAACCTAATGGTGGACGAAATCCTTTCGTTGCAGGAACCCTAGCTAGCTAGCTACAGATGGAGCACTTACAGATCAAGCCGCCATGAGTGTCTCCACTCGAGCTCTGGGACGGGATGGCGCCGTCGCCAGCTCCGGGCAACCTCCACTGCAGCCGCCGGCGAAAGGATTCGCTCGCCGCCTCCCCGGCTGGCGTCTCCGTCTCCTATGTTCCAGAGAGACCTCCCGATGTCAACGCCACGTGTGTTCGCCCGCATCGCGGCACTGATCGGATGGCCGTAGCAAAGATAACAGTCTAGTAGCAGCCTCCATTAATGTGAGGAGGCAGGCAGCATCTCCATTGGTCCTGTGGTTGGAAGGAGGTACATTGTCAGGCCCCAAGTCGAGTCAACCAGATGCATGAAACCTCAAGCTACAACCAAACATCCACAGTTCAGAAAGCATCAAAGGCATCAAGGCCAGCGTCCAAGAGGTGGCTGCCCGGCTTTATTGTTTTTGCTTCTAAGGATTTTCAGTCATAACATTTCTCCCCTTAGCCTTCGCCTCCCCCTTCTCTACAACCAGCAACGCAGTTCGGGTTTCATTGTAACAAGGGGCTGGATCCGTCTGGAGATCGTCGTGCAAGCAGGGCAAGCAACCACGTTAGCGCTGTTCCGACTGAAAGCGTGTTTGCAGGAGCCATCGTCCCTGCTTCCGTCGACGTCGCTAGTGTTCCAGCCATTCAGAGCAGTGGGCAGCAGGTAATTACCATCCATCCTGCTGCCAAAAAATGCCAGCGTAAAAAAAAGATTCCTGTAATCAGAAGAGAAAACACTCGTCAGCACAGATCCCCTGCCGCCTTATTTTGACAGCTCCTTGCGCGCTGCAATGGGCAAAGGATAATCTAGGAAATCAAGTTCTTTATCTACGTCACATGAGCTGGTGTGCATGCTTAGATATTATCGATTGATTCACAACGAAATTGCTAACTCATTGCTCAGATTAAGAAAGCGAACGGGAGCATGACCCCGTCGGGCGAGAAAAACGGCGATGGCAGTCACTGCAGGATAGCTCCTGCGGCTCGGACTGGATTCCTCAACTAGTTCGATGTAAACACTACGGGGAGAAATTCATACCTTAGATCTGCTGTGTGCCGCCGCACTAGGAGGGATCGGAGTTCGTCGATCTCCAGCTGCTATCTGGGCTTCTAGCACCAGAGCAAATGCCCAACCTCGTGTACGGCTGGGCATATCTTTTCAAGCCTCCTCGTGAATCCGAGCACGGGCCGGCCTCCCCAGTCAGCCTGACTACCTACAAGTGGATCCCGACAAGAAAGCCCAGGAAACCTCTGAACCCGGGATTCGAGGACTCACGAGATACGTTGGTTGGTCGGTGCAGGTATTTTTTTTGTTTGACTTTGCCCAGTAGAATCTTTGTTTTTTTCTGCCGCCACTACTTCCTACTCCTGTTTTTCTTTTGAGGTGGCCCTTCCCGGTTCAACTGCTCATACGGGCCTCCCTGTACCAGCGAAGACACCGCGTCTCCTTCCTTTGTGTTAGAGTAGTCATTATGCTATACGACTTCTAGTCCAAGTCAGTTTTATACCCCTACCCCAAGTCGGTTTGTACCCTCTTATATATTCTTGTATGCCGCATCAAATCATCAAAAAGTAACAGTTTTATTCAGCTTTCATGGTATCAGATACCGGTCCCAGGGTTTAGGGTATGGTTCCGCCAACGCTACCGCCGCCGTCGCCGCCCGGCTACTTCGAGCGCCGGGCCGCACTCATCGCCAAGGCTGCCAACGCCGTGGCCGCTTCTCTCTCGGCCCTCACCATAGCTCCACAAAACTACCCTGCACCCATCCTCGCCGCACCAATATCTCTTGCTGACACAATCTCCGACGTCAGCCCCTACATCCCCATAGTTCTTGATCTCGCCGCCCACAACTACTACCATTGGAGACATCTCTTCGATCTCCACCTCGGCCGCTGCAACCTGCGCTCGCATGTCGCCGCCAACTGTCTTCCCCGCCCCGACGATCCGCAATGGTTGAAAGACGATCTCGCGATCGTCCAGTGGTTCTACACCCGCATCACCACCGAGATCTTCAACATGCTCGCTCACGACGGCGCCACCGCTGCCAACATTTGGCACTCCCTCCGTCAGCTCTTCCAAAGCAACACCGACGCTCGAAAAAACGCTCTCCACACCGAGCTTCGCAATATGGTGCAAGGAGACGCTCCGGTGAACCTGTTCTGCCAGCGCGTTAAGACCATTGGTGATGAGCTCCGCGAACTCGGCGATACAGTTAGCGACTCACAGCTAATCAATATCGTCGTCGGCGGCCTCAGCGAAGACTTTGACAAGCAAGCCTCGTTCATACCGATGATACGGCCCCCTCCTACCTTCGCTGAAGTTCGTTCCTTGCTACAACTCGCGGCAGAAACACAAACTCGCAAGGACTCTCGCCCCAAGGTCTTTCATGCTGCGGCTCGTCCTCCTCTGTCGTCTACACCAGCGCCGCCTTCCAGGCCGGCTCCTGCCGCCGGGCCGTCCGCATCGTCATTTGTTCAACCGCCCCCAGGCTGGCGTCCTAGTCCGAACTACCGCGGCAAAAACCCTATCTACAGGCCGTCGTCGACATCACCAGCACCGAGTCCTGCACCACCCACCAGTGCTCCATCTGCGGTTGCATGGCGGCCTCCTCATGATCCTTGGACGGGGCTTGTTCAAGCATGGCCCATGCCCTGGTGCGCTCCGTCCACCCTCGGTGCTCCGCCGGCATACTCAGGTGCCTGGCAACCCGGCCTTCGGCCGCCTACTGGTGCTCCCGGGGTTCTCAACCCCCGACAGCCGGCCAATGCCTATCACGCCACCCCGACGTATGCTCCTTATGGTCATTACAGCACCGACGGCGGTGCCTACTACACACCTCAGCCGGCCCTGCTCCCGATGCCACCCCCACCACAGCCGGCCAATGCCTACTACACTCCCCAGCCGGCCCTACTGCCTTCACCATCGTATCCGCCGGCACTGCTTCCGACGCCACCCTCACCTGCGACGCCGAGCTGGGATCAAGCTGCCTTTCTCCAGGCCATGAATAACTTTGCTGCACAAGGAAACTCAGGTACAGATTGGATCTTTGATTCAGGGGCCTCTAGTCATATGTCTGCATCTAGTAATTGGTTATCTTCTTGCACTAAATCTCCTTTCCCTTCCATTATCCTTGGAGATGGATCATCTATTCCTATATATTGTGTTGGTCAGGCTCAACTTCCCTCTTCCACCAAACCTCTTTTACTTCGCGATGTTCTAGTTGCACCCGCCCTCATTAAAAATCTTATCTCTGTTCGCCAATTTACTTGCGACAATCTAGTTTCGGCTGAATTTGACCCTTTTGGTTTATCCGTGAAGGATTACCTGACCAAGGCCGAGATCGCTCGCTTCAATAGCTCCGGTGATCTTTATTCTCTTAATGGAGTTCCTGCCGCCACCCCTCCAACATCCATGCTGGCCTCCGTCGATCTCTGGCATCGTCGCTTGGGCCATCCCAACCCCGCCGTCTTAGCTTCTATGCTTAGTGAATTTACCATACCATGTAATAGGGACTCTCATAATTCTGTGTTTTGTGAGTCTTGTCAATTAGGCAAACATGTGCGTCTTCCCTTTAGTTCCTCTAGTTCTTGTAGCACTTATCCCTTTGAATTAATACATTGTGATTTATGGACCTCTCCCATTGCAAGTGTTTCGGGTTTTAAATACTACCTTGTTATCCTAGATGATTTCACCCACTTTGTCTGGACTTTTCCTCTACGCAACAAATCCGAGGACCATTCTCTTTTCCTTAATTTTCAACGCTATGTGTCTGTTCACTTCTTCCTCCCAATTCGCTTTATCCAATGTGACAATGGTCGCGAGTTTGATAACATTAAAAATCGTACTTTCTTCTTACAACATGCCATCCTGCTTAGGTTCTCATGTCCCTACACCTCCCCTCAAAATGGTAAAGCAGAACGCTCTCTTCGCACCCTCAGTGATATAGTTCGCACTCTCCTCATTCAATCATCTATGCCTCCCAAGTTTTGGGCTGAAGCCCTACACATGGCCACCTTCCTTCTAAATATTCGACCTTCTAAAATTAAACCCAACACTACTCCCTATTATTCCCTTTTTCTTTCCCACCCCGACTACTCTGCGGTTCGTGTTTTCGGCTGTCTCTGTTTTCCCAATGCCTACGCCACTTCTGCAAATAAATTGTCACCACGCTCTATCCCATGTGCTTTTCTCGGCTTCTCTGACGAGCACAAAGGCTATCGCTGTCTCGACCTTCACACCGGACACGTTCATGTCTCTCGTCATGTCACGTTTGCTGAGCACATTTTTCCTTTCTCACAACGCACTACTACACCATCCAACACCCCTAGCTCCGCAAACACCCCCTCTCCCCGTCCTTTCCAACTATATACTCCCCTACCTGCCGAACACAACTTATCACCACCACCAATAACACCCACCATAGCCAATCCCAACCATGCACTCACCCCACTCGAGACGTCCCCAACACCCCCGACCCCTGTTCCCTCCCCAACACCCCCGGCCCCTACTCCCACTCCACCACCCAGCCCTGCTCCCACTCCACCACCCAGCCCTACTCCTTCGTCCGACTCTTCCGCTGCGCCGGACTCACCAGTACCCACCTTACCCCCTCGTGCCATTCCTACAGCAGCCCCGATTAATGATCATCGCATGCGTACTAGGGCCAAATCAGGATTTCATCAACCCCAAGACCGCCTAAACCTTCATACCTCCGTATCTCTCACTTCTCTTCCAAAGAATTACAAAACTGCTCTACTTGATCCCAATTGGGCCGCTGCCATGCAAGAAGAATATAATGCTTTACTTCAAAACAACACCTGGCAACTTGTTCCTCGTCTTCCCAATACAAATATTGTTTCTGGCAAATGGATTTTTCGCCAAAAGTTCCACTCTGATGGGAGCCTCTCACGATATAAAGCCAGGTGGGTTTGTCGTGGCTTTTCTCAGCAACAAGGAATTGATTACGAAGAAACCTTCTCTCCTGTTGTTAAACCTAGCACCATTCGCACCGTTCTTAGTGTTGTTGTCTCCTCTTCATGTCCCATTCACCAACTTGATGTTAAAAATGCTTTCCTCCATGGTTCCCTTCAAAAAACTGTCTACTGCCAGCAACCTCTGGGTTTTGAAAATCCATCCTTTCCAACTCATGTATGTCTTCTTCAGAAATCTCTCTACGGTCTTAAACAGGCCCCACGAGCTTGGTTTCAACGCTTCTCCTCCTTCATTCAAACAATAGGCTTCACTCCATCTCTCTCCGACACCTCTCTTTTTGTGTATCATCAAACTTCTGACACTGCCTATTTACTTCTCTATGTAGATGATATCATTCTTACCGCCTCCTCTCAAAAGTTCTTAGATCATATTGTCTCTCTTCTTAGATCTGAATTTTCTATGACTGACCTAGGACTCCTTCATCATTTCTTAGGCATTGCTGTTGTTCGAGATTCCTCCAGCCTTTTTTCTTTCCCAACGCCAGTATATTCTTGATCTTCTTAATCGTGCTGGTATGCTTGACTGTCAATCATCTCGCACTCCTGTCGATACTAGTTTTAAACTTTCGGCTACCGGTGAACCCTTTTCCGATCCTACTCTCTATCGTAGCCTAACAGGTGCTCTCCAATATCTCACCATTACTCGTCCTGAAATCTCTTTTACTGTTCAACAAGCATGTCTCTATATGCATGATCCCCGGGTTCCTCACTATAATCATGTTAAACGCATTCTTCGGTATTTAAAAGGAACTCTCAATCATGGTCTCCACCTCAATAATTCTTCTCCAAACTCGCTTACCGCATACTCTGATGCAGACTGGGCTGGTTGTCCTGACACTCGAAGGTCCACTTCCGGTTTTTGTGTTTTTCTTGGTAACAATTTGATTTCTTGGTCTTCGAAAAGACAGGTTACAGTCTCACGTTCGTCGGCCGAGGCTGAGTATCGCGCTGTGGCACATGTCGTTGCAGATACAATCTAGATTCGGCAGTTACTCTCCGAGCTACACAGGCCTATTGAGCAGGCCATTATTGTCTACTGTGACAACATATCAGCAGTCTACATGACCAGCAATCCAGTTCAACACCGACGCACAAAGCATATTGAGATTGATATTCATTTTGTTCGTGAAAAGGTTGCTCTTGGTCAGGTTCGGGTGCTTCATGTTCCCTCTACGGCTCAGTTTGCTGACATTTTCACCAAGGCACTGCCTACTAAGCCGTTTCAAGATATCTGTTTCAGTCTCAACGTCGTCGAGCCTGCCGTTGATACTGCGGGGGGATGTTAGAGTAGTCATTATGGTATACGACTTCTAGTCCAAGTCAGTTTTGTACCCCTACCCCAAGTCGGTCTGTACCCTCTTATATACTCTTGTATGCCGCACCAAATCATCAATAAGCAACAGTTTTATTCAGCTTTCACTTTGGCCTGATCTACTCGACTCTTTCCTGCCGCCCACAGCCCCGCGATGCGGTAGGGGTATGAGTTGGGAAAATTAAATTCAGAAGTAGTTGAGTTTTATTTTCAAATAGGTTTGAACTAGGGGTGTGAGTTAGGAGCATACAAAAATTATGAAACATTTGACGGAGCTGGGAAAGTGAGAAGAAAATTATGGGTAAAGTATCGAAGCTCAAGCTCGGGGCAGAAAAATGAACACGTTTTTGAAGGAGGTTGACAAGGAATTTGGAAAGCATTTGAATAAAATATAAAGAAGGCTCCAAAGATTTTCAGAAAAATTTCAAAAGATTCATTTCGATGTGAAAAGCTGAATGACATGTTAAAGCAAAACAACCTTTTTATGGCCTTAATTTTTCGCAAATCGGCGTGCGTGAGGTGCAGACTATACAGAAGGAGGGTTATCAATCATCAAGATGGCGGGGCCCTGCCCCTGGGGCGTATGGGGTGCGTATAGGAGGTCCCGCATTTAAAAGGCCCCGCAATCTCTGTGTCTGAGGTCATAACACAACAAAAAGGGAGGGGTCACCCTCGGTGAGATGGGGGGGCCTGTTTTGGTTCTTTCGAGAGATGCTTAATCATGGGAAAAAAGGGGCGACTATTCCGCGGGTGTCGCGATGAGTGTACACCCCTGCCGTCAGACCACATGCGGGGTCGATTGTTTTCACTACCGTATACATATGGCCCTGCAAGGTTCCTTTCGCGCAACAGAGGGTTCTCTCACATCGGAGTGGCGGGGTTCCGACGATAAAAGAGGAGGGTTCTCGTTCTCGAGATGGCGGAGAGGTACCAACTATATAGAAGGAGGGTTATCAATCATCAAGATGGCGGGGCCCGGGGGGTGGTTGTATGGGAGTGCATATAGGAGTTCCAACGTTATATAGACATAGGATTGAGGGGGATGCATATAGGCGCATGGGTGCTGCACGGGTTCCTTGCGCGCCAAAGGAGGGTTCTCTCGAGAGAGATGGCGGGGACTGCGGGGGGGGGGGTATGGGAATGCATATAGGATGTCCGGCGTCACATGCATATGGTTTTGACCATGCGAAGAAGAATACTCGCCTATCCATATACATATGGTATTGACATGTCTCGTTCATGGCGAGCAAATGACATGACAAGGGGGCGATTCGGTGCTACGGTATCAGTTGTCTATGACACCAACATCCGTTTCCGGCATCGCTGTCCTCACACATCTCAGAGGGGTAGCTCAATTGGTGTGCGTGAGGTTATAACACAATATAAAGGAGGTTTCTCCATCGGTGAGATGGTGGTGTTGTTTGGTTCTTTCGGGAGATGCCTAATCATGCACACGCGAGGCTGACTGGGAATGAAAAAAAAGGAGCCACTGTCCCGTGGGTGACGCGATGAGTTTACACCCCATACTGCGAGGTTCCTTACGCGCAATAGAGGGTTCCCCCCATCGGAGTGGGTGGGGTTCCAACAATAAAGAAGGACTGTTCTCGCTCTCGAGATGGCGGGGACTGGTGGGGGCGCATGGGTGGGGTCCCAGCATCGCTGTCCCCGCGAATGTTCGTCACGCATCTAAGAGGGGTAGTTCAAATTGGTGTGCGCGAGGTTATAACACAATATAAAGGAGGGTTCTCCATCGGTGAGATGGGGGTGTTGTTTGGTTCTTTTGGGAGATGCCTAATCACGCACACGCGAGGCTGGTTGGGAATGCAAAAAAGGGGGCCACTGTCCCGTGGGTGACGCGATGAGTTTACACCCCTACCGCGAAGAAGAAGACTCGCCTATCCATATACATATGGTTTTGACACGTCTCATTCATGAAAAGCAAATGACATGACAGGGGGGCGATTCAGTGCTACGGTATCAAATGTCTATGAAACCAACATCTGAGAGGGGTAGCTCAATTTGTGTGCGTGAGGTTATAACACAATATAAAGGAGGGTCTCCATTCGGTGAGATGTTGGTGTTTGTTTGGTTCTTTCGGGAGATGCCTAATCATGCACACGCGAGGCTGGTCGGGAATGGAAAATAAGGGGCAACTGTCCCATGGGTGACGCGATGAGTTTACACCCCTACTGCAAGGTTCCTTACACGCAACAGAGGGTTCCCCCCCATCGGAGTGGGTGGGGTTCCGACAATAAAGAAGGACAGTTCTCGCTCTCGAGATGGCGGGGACTAGTGGGAGTGGGAGTGCATATAGGCGCATGGGTGGGGTTCCGGCATTGCTGTCCCCGCGAATGTTCCTCACGCTTCTCAGAGGGGTAGCTCAATTGGTGTGCGCGAGGTTATAACACAATATAAATGAGGGTTCTCCATCGGTGAGATGGGGGTGTTGTTTGGTTCTTTCGGGAGATGCCTAATCATGCACACGCGAGGCTGATTGGGTATGAAAAAAAGGGGCAACTGTCCCGTGGGTGACGCGATGAGTTTACACCCCTACTTCAAGGTTCCTTACGCGCAACAGAGGGTTCCCCCCATCAGAGTGGGTGGGGGTTCCGACAATGAAGAAGGAGGGTTCTTGCTCTCGAGATGGCGGGGGACTAGGGGGGTGGGAATGCATATAAGCGCGTGGGGGCTGCATGGTTCCTTGCACGCAAAAAGAGGGTCCCCCCCATTGGCGCGGGCGAGGTTCCGACAACAAAAAGGAGGGTTCTCTCTCTCGAGATGGCGGGTGCTCCAGGGGGTATTGGAATGCATATAGGAGGTCCGGCATCATATGCGTATGGTTTTGACCGTGCGAAGAAGAAGACTCGCTTATCCATATACATATGGTTTTGACACGTCTCGTCCATGACAAACAAATGACATGACAATGGGGTCGATTCGGTGCTACGGTATGAAATGTCTATGAAACCAACATATGTTTCTGGTATCGTTGTCCCGCGAATGTTCCTCACGCGTCTCAGAGGGGTTCCTCAATCGGTGTGCGTGAGGTTATAACGCAATAAAAAGGAGGGTTCTCCATCGTTGAGATGGGAGGGGGTGTTTGGTTCTTTCGGGAGATGCCTAATCATGCACATGCGGGGGCGATGGGTTCGCCGCCATATACGTTTGGTCCTGCCGGGTTCCTTGCATGCAACAGAGGGTTCCCCCATCGACGTGGGTGAGGTCCCGACAAATAAAAGGGAGTCTTAACTTATTATCGTTGTAATCGTGTTATGGACCAGTCCTGGCACTCCTAAACATCCTGATGTAGTCAGTAGTCATTTTGATTAATTTTCTACTCCCTCCGTTCCTAAATACTTGTCTTTCTAGGCATTTCAACAAATGACTACATACGGAGTAAAATGAGTGGATCTACACTTTAAAATATGTCTACATACATCCGTATGTGATAGTCATTTGAAATGACTAGAAAGACAAGTATTTAGGAACGGAGGGAGTACTAAGCTAGAGAATGTAGGGATCACATCTCCCCCGGAAAAAAAATGCCTGGTTTAATGAATTTAACCTTTTTATACGTTCAGTCTTGTACTTCCATAAACATTTCTTTCTAAAGGCCACATACAAAAAACATGCATACAAAACCAGTGTAAACGGAGGGAGCCGAACGGAGGTTACTTGATACACACGAAAGGGGGTCGCACTTTTTGTATGCTCGCTGCTCCGCAGGTTCATGGGCAGTCGGAGGGGAGGATGTGTTTTGAGTGTGCTTTTTGTGGCCTAACAAGTACTGCGCTAAAAACAGTTCAAAATGATATCCTCTTTCTGATCTTAGGGACACATCAACTAGCAACCATGCCCCCGGAAAAGCCAGGCAACAAAAGCAAATACCAACTCAGTGGCTGCGCGGGCATCTAATCTCTCTGTTCGGTGCTTTGATGCGGAGAACCCATGCAGACGGGGTGACTATTTGGAAGTGGACGACATCCCCTACCTTCACGCCGTGCTCCTCTGTGAACCCACGCCATCCTTTCTTCAGATGGAGAAAGTCCCCATCTTTCACCAGCTCCACGCCCCAGGCACATCTTTCGGTCCATAGTTGTATCTCTCTAGGGAAGTCGCCATTCGTATCCACCCATGCTTCGCAAAGCCTCATGTGAACTAGACGTCCCTTCGTTATGTTGACAGCAAAGTTGCGGTACATCGACTCAGGATAGAGAAATCCGATACGCGAGGGATAGCTATGGTCCCTTCGTCATCATTCTCCTCCTTGCTGCGCGCGGGGATGTCCTGCTTGTATCATGGTACAATGAAAGAGAAAACAGTAAGATGGGTGGATAAAAAACACATCCGATCTGAGGATGAATTTTCCTTCAAAACATATGCCAAGGGGAAAAATTGACCGATTATTCAGACTACAGAAACATTTTTTGGTGCGATGGAGAAGTGTAGGGGCTGCCTCTCACCATTGAAGGCTGGTATCGTGCCATCAGTTAAATGTCGGCCCCCCTCCGTTCTTCTTTTGGGTCCGAGTTTGTCCCTGTTATATCAACCTGAAACAATTCAAGAAGAGAATTATGCCAGATTTACATGTAAATACTTAGGTTCTGTCATATGGTGAGATCAAGACAAATGTGTAGGATGTAGTCCTTTTTCCCATACAAAAAAAACCAAGCTACTAATTGGGTATCTTGGCGGTTATGCTATTTCCTTCATATAGAAGGTTGCATCCAAAAGGACATTGATAGTTTAGCATCTCGAAACAAACTAGAGATTTTAGGCAAATAACCAAATGTTAGAGGAACAGAATTTATATCTGCGTTTATATTGAGGTTAAATCGATGTGTAGGATGCAAACTTATTTTCCAATAAACGAACTAAAGAGAAAAATTAACTGTGTATGTCGTCGCCTTTCTAGTTTGCTATCTCAAAGCGACCTTAAAGTTTAGGCAAACCGACAATGTGTAAAGATCAAAAATTATTTGGGACGCAACCCCCCCCCCCCCCCCCCCCCCCCCCAATTTTTATTGGAGTAGTTCATGGAAGAAATTTGTTTCGCCAAACTAGATTGGGTTGTCAATTTTCCAAACACATAACTAGCCATCACATCACTCCCCTTGTTCCATGCGTGTTCCTTCTTTCTTGTATTATACGAATATATCCTCTACGATGAATCTACACAGCTCATGCTACGAGGGTGTTGGTTTCATTGCCAAAATTTTATTGAAAAACAACAGCTTATACAAATCTACACAGCAAACCATCGTAGTTCGTATAAAAATGAACTACCGAAAAAGGGAAAAAATGCACAAGGCTAGTTGCATTTTCGTCAGTGCAACTTATGCACCATTCTCGGCCGCGCGTAGATCTGGATTTGGTAATTTTAAAAAAGAGAAGTTTTCGCAATTGCCTCTTGATCTGCTGCTGGTGCAGCCAGGTCGTTCCGTCGACGGACGCAGTCCTCCTTGTTGGGATCTACAGCAGCAGCGGGGTGGTAGGGGGTCATGCTGCGTTGGGAGATGATGGGTATGTGTTGGTGTGGATGGGCTTGCTCTGGTTGGTCGGACGGAGCGGATAGATTACAAGTTTGTGGACCTTTTGGATGGACGAGGTCGGCGGTGGGCCGGCGTTCAAGCTGAATCACGTCGGCGAGCAGGAGCGTACGGCGCCACCGGCGGGTCGGGTGTGTGTGCGGGGGGGAAACCTAATAGGCGAACAGGAGGATAAGATATGAGGCTCCCTGTGCGCCAGCATGACCTACCTATCGTTTCCCTTTCTCCCAGCGATCTGGGCATATGCACACTTGCGCGATGGGCCTGGCCCATATGCGGGCTGCTAGCACAGAAACTGGTTCGAACCTTCAGAAAAGGGTTCTCCATGGATTCCCTGGAACCGCATGGGCCGAAGGCTGGTGGAAATAAGCCCTGCTGCACTGCACGCTTGGCAGCCTAGTTCTGCCATGTTGCAGCCCGCCTGGTCCACTATATAAGAGGAAAAATGCATCAAATGAAAAAAGCAATGAAAATGCAAATGAGGTAAGAGGAGGGACCAGATCCCCACGCGAATGAGCGCTTATGATTGCAGCCGCGCCAGCGAAACTTTTTATCTTTGCTTCTCTCTCTCTATATATATATATAACGCTATTCTAAGCGTAAGTGTTGAATAGCTTATTCTACGCCCCTAGTAACGCTGTGTACAAAATCTAGTAAAACGATGTATAAAATATAATAATTTGGAAAATATTCTTTTTATCATCTATGTTTGTAATTAGTAAATTTTTATGAAAATTACTATAATTTACATAGTGTGTTACTATATTTTGTATGTACTGTTACTGGGTGTAGAATAAGCTATTCTACACTCACGCTTATATATATATATATATATATATATATATATATATATATATATATATATATATATATTCTACTAACACGCCTCAAGACCTTATTCTGCTAACACTACGCTTATTCTGCTAACACTCGCCTAACCCAGTGAACGACGCGACGCATGCCACATAAGCCAGCTAAACCGCACGACACCATAAAAAAAACAACCCACCCACCCCACCCACTCCTCCATCTCCCACAACCTCGCTTTCTCTCCTTCCACCGTGCGGTCATCCCCAATTCCCCATGAACCCCACAGCCACAACCCAATCCCCCCATCGGATCCCACCAAGCCACCGGCCCCAGGCCCGCGCCACCCGACCCGGCCGCCACACCGCATCACCTCGGGAACCACCCCGCCCCACTCCCTCCTCCCCGGCGACCACCGCGCGCCACCCGTGCCGCGCCCCCCGGCCACGACCCCTCACCATCTGCCCCGACCACGACCCCGTGCTGCCCACCACCTCGCACGCCGGACCAATTCCGCGTGGCCATCCAAGCGCCACCCAACACCCCCGATAGCGCCCCTACCTCCCATATGCATCGTGGTCGGATCTGGGCTATCCCGAAAGGTGCGGAACCCCTGCCTTCCCCACCGCCCGCCTTCCTCCGGCGCCGGCCAGCGCCACGCCCGGACCTCCCCATTTGGCCGACGGCAGCGATGTAGTAATCCTCCGGCGAACGTGCACATGCCGGCGAAAGAAGATCCAGCGGTCTCCGGCCTAGGGACGGTGGCTGCCCTCTGCCCCCCTTTTCCACCCCTACCCCGCGGCAACACCACGAACATGGCGCTCGGGTGCAGTGCGCATCTGCTTTTTGAGATCAGAAGACGCGCGCGACAGCTCTCTGTCTTCCTTTTGCAGTTCACATAGGCAGTCCTGCAATACACCTCCACACCGAGCTCCTTCATCGCCCCCCCTCTTCCCTCTGCGCGCTAGGGTGTGGGCGGATGTCCCCCGTCCTGCTGCCGCCGGTGAGGTTGTAGCTCGCGCAGTGCACTTCAGTCCAGCGTACGGTTCCCATGTGCATTTTTACAGTACAGTAGATGTATGTTTCAGTGTGTTTTGCTTTTTGTTGTGCCCGTGGGGATGTATGCAGGTTCATGCATGTCCTGTCCTGACGAGCTGCAGGTCCGCCACCCAGGTAAGGGATCCTCTCCTCTACAAGATCGAATCGGCAAGCACAAAACAAAATGGAAAAGTTCATAGAAGCCTTGCTCGTGCACTGCAGGTGTTTGACCAACGAGACACTGGAGCAGCTCCCGTGCAGTGCTCTTTGGCGAGCGGTTCGGCGGGCACGTTCCCGTGCAGTGCGGCATGTGTGTTCGTGCAGTGCGGCATGTGTGTTCGTGCAGTGCGGAAACATCAGAGTTGTATGTCGGCGGCAGGACACAAGTAGACCGCACTAGGTGTGGAAGGTGTCATACTTTTTTTAGTTTGTTATAAGTGAAAAGATGCGGTTCAATTTGTCCTGGCACATAGATTTTTTTTTAGAGGTTCGCTCCTCTGTCCTATGCAGTTCTTTTTGTTTTGAAGAAAATAACATGCAAAGAAATGCAGCTCCAGAACAAAAATAACATTGCAAGAAGTTCACTTCCTTCTATTTCTGCCTTGAGATTCACTTTCTTCAACCGAAAAATGCAGTTCTCTAGCCTCGATCATTAGCCTTGATCGTGTAGTCCTCATGCAATTTTAAAAAGTTAGAAAAAAGGAAAAAAGTCATGCAGTTCATTTAACTCGTGTTGTGGCACTTTCCCCCTGATGTGGTTCACTTGCCTCGTCTCTCTCTCTGGTCCACTCTCGTTCATAAAAGAAAGTTGAAAAAAACAACAAAAACTCGTATGAGAAAATTTAAGTCCGACAAAAGAAACCATGAAGTTCACTTGACCATCTAGTGCAGTGCAGTGCGGTTTTCAGTCTGGAGCAGTGCGTTCTTCTGTCTGATGCAGTACATACGACGATTTTGGGTCGTGAAAAAACAGTGTCTGTATTTCGTTAAAATCAAAATTGCTCTTAAATCGTATGGAATCAGAGAGAGTGTTCTACATGAAAAAGTTGCGCCTCATCGATATCTTTTGAACGGCATATAATTTGAATCATCATGATCAGCGGTTTGTAAAAATTTCGTGAAAAACGGCCGCTGCCACTCATCGTCAGCCGCATGATTTTCAAAATTAACTTAAAAACGTAAGGAATCTAAAAAACATTTCAACATATGAAAGTTGTGGCTCGTCCATAGCTATTCAATGGTATATTACACGCCCCGTTTTGACAAACGGTTAAAAAACTGGAGCAAAAACAGTACCGAAAAATTGAAAAAAAATTTAAAAAAAACAAAATTCCATGATTTAGTAAATTTCAAACTGCTCTTAAACCGTAATGAATTAGAGAAAATAATAGATATGAAAAAGATGCACCTCAATGAGTATCATTTGCTTCATTATGACGAGCAGTTTAGAAAAAAACATGAAAAAACGCTTGTTGCCACTCGTCGTGCGCCGCACTATTTTCGAAACTGCTCTTAAACCGTGATGAATCTTGAAAAAATTTGAACATGGTGAACTTGCGCCTAATCAATAGCTTTTCAACAGTATATTAAACACCTCGTTCTGACAAATGGTTTAAAAACTGAAGTGAAAATAATACCGAGAAAACACCATGTGCAGTTTTTTACGACGGGAAGTTCACTAGTCTCTGTATTGCAGTACCCTTCCTACTGAAAGTGTAGTGCCCTCGCGTTGAGCGTGCAGTTCGGCTATATATATATATTTCTAATCTAAGGATTAGAATAGTTATTCTGATCACACAACTCCTATATAGGGCCTGATGGGCATGTTCCCGAACTCCCGAACCGGGCAACGACCAAAAAAGGGAAAAAAGCCCACCCCACCTCCCCCGATCCACCACCATCCCAGATCCTGACCCCCACCTCCCGCACGCAACCAGCGGCGCTGCTGCCACCATGCCCCCGAACCGGAGACGCGGCCGCCGCCCCGCCCCCAATTGGAGACGCCGCCGCTGCCCCGCTACGACCCAATGGGAGACATCGCCGCCCCAAGATCCCGCCGCCGCCGGCTGTCCCCTGGCTTTCCCCGCCGCCGCACTATCCCCTAGCTTCCCTCGCCACTGCCATCCTTCTCCCCTGCACCCAACACCTGTCGCACCCACCCCCGCTGCGTGAGACTGTCGCCCCACCTCGTGTTGTGGACCTGCGACACGACCAACGGCCGTCGACGCCCGACAAGACCAGCCCTCATCTGCTTCGCGCTCCCCTCCACCTCGACCTCCTCTGGCCCTCATCTGCCCAACGAGACCTCTATTTCTCATGGAGTCGACGAGGTTACCTTGGCTCCTGCGAGAAGGGTGACGAGGTCGGGAGGAATGCAGATGTCGTCAAGATGGCCGTAATTGGTGCGGCTTGATTTGGTCCACTCCAGCGGCTCCTCTCCTTTGTCACTTTTGCTGGCCAAGCGAAGCTAGACATGGGTGTGTGGGTGTATGCGATGTGCTGGCCTGCTGGGTGTGTGCCTGCTCACTGTGAAGTTTGTCCTGGCCATCATCTTCAGTTTGAGCGTGTGCACCCTGTTCTTGTTCATCTTCAAAACCAAAAACATTCTTTATTTGTACCGATTGGAAATTCCGAGCTTGTCTGATGAGTGATTGATGATTAGGATGCAGTGTAGCTCCTAGGACATTCCCTCTGCCATATGTTCGCCATCCTCGCGCGTGACCAGCTCGGGCGTCCCTCGTCGACCTTCCACGGCGCATGTTGTCATGGATTTGTCATGGCATATGTCCTAGTGTGAGGACTTTTCGTGAGGCCAACGCAACTAGGTAGTAGCTTGAGAGGGGTTGATTGGGACGAGAGAAGTGTGTAGATCGTCGAAGCGGATTAGCACACGAGACAAGATTTAGACAGCTTTGGGCCCCGGAAAACATCATCCAGTAATAACCCTACATGTTGTTTGTGGCTAGGTATTATTCAATATGCTCATGAGGGAGTTGCTTTATAAGCCGGCCCTCCTCTAGTTGTATCTAGCCTTTGATATTATTTCGCCCCTTCTTGAGGTGCCCTGCCCCTCCTTATATAAGTTGGAGGGGCGGGTTACATGTGGAGTCCTAGTAGGATTAGGATTACTCTATTACAAGTAGAGTCCTAGTCTTGCTTCCTTTGTAAGGGAATATTCCTTATGCTTTCCTCTTAAGCCGGCCCACTGGACATGCAGCTTAAGCCGGTCTTCTCATAAGTGGCCTTATGGGCCACCGGGTCTTGTGGCTCCTCGGTCCCGCCTGCCGGGTCACCAATGAGTCACCAGGCCCGGCTAGGTCATCAGTGAGTGAAGAGATCTGGGCGGGTCACTTAGTGAGTCGCCAAGTCAGGGCGGGTCACTAGTGAGTCACCAAGTCCGGTCGGGTCATACCGCAGGGTATATCCCCGACATTAGCCCCCAGTTTAATTTGGATTTATCCATGTTAAACTGATCTTGATCATCCTTAAGTCCTTGTCATTTCCTCCTTGATACATGTCCATGATCTCATAACAAATCTCCTTTAATAGATATGTTCAAACTTTGCCAATGTAAAAAAATCCCGGCACTTCTTCTGAAAAGTCCAGGTCAATAGACCAGTTTCATAGTCAATTTGCTGACATTGACTTCTTGCAGAAAAATATTATAAAGAATAATCCATTTGACTCGGCTTCCAATGCTCTAGCTTGACAAAAATATTGGTCTTTGAAATACTCATCTGATTTTCAGCCGACTTAAATATGTAGAGCTTGCCAAGCTATGATTGCCAAAATTGTCGGTTTGTAAATATTGATGGCACCGGGTCATAATTGTTGCTAACACTAGCTTGAAAGTGTACCTCCCTTATATGCATATCACCTGTAGCCCCCATGTCTTAAGAGGAGAATAAAATGATAGCTTAAGACTTGCTTCAATATAAATGCTGCAACTTTGGAGAAATCCGGTTTGTTCATCTTCGTCCTCGGTCATAAACTGAATATTTTGTACTTCACATGTGTAGCCCCCAAGGGCTGGCTCAGTAAGATAATATTGAGCTGGGACTTTAGATGTACTTCAAAAAATAACACCATATGATGTAGCTCCCGAGTTTCGGGTTACCTTTGACAAGAGCAATTAGTAGCCCCCAAGGGCCGGCTCATTACGATGTGATGAGTCGGGTCTTCAATAAGGCGAGTTAAAAATGACCTTGCATTAGCCCCCAAGTGTCATGGTGCATGCTTGCAGCGACATGGGACTTGCATACTTGATATAATCATGATTTGAATAATGTAGCCCCCAAGTGTCGGGTCGTATGCCTGCAGCGACTCGGGACTAAATAAAACCATATCCATTGTCCATATGATATTGTTGAAAGCCTTTGCATATTCAATATTGAACCATGCTCTCTGCTGTGAGACGATATTCTTGGATAAATAAATAATAGCCATTTCTCTAAAGCGGCTTTGAAAACCTCAATCATAATATTGGTTATTGATAATCATAAAAAGAATCCAGCCATGTTGGCTATTAAAGATTTGAATAATATAACCTGGTATGAAAACCTCAATCATTCAATACCATAATGAAAATCCAGCCAAGTTTGGCTACTAAAGATTTGAATAACTTATCTGTTTGACAAGTAAATCTGGAGTTAAGTATCCGGCGGCTCTAGGCCGATGGCGACTTAATGCGCATCCATTGTACTTCGGGATGCAACCCGACGGCTTATAACCTTTGCAAAAAAAATCAGGAATTGATAACCCCATCCATGGTGGCTCATAGTCATGTCTAGTTTTTGAAAAGATCGCTTTGGCGGCTCATAGCCTCAATAAACTCAATATTGAGCAGTATAACCCAGAACTGGATAACCCGGTAATATCTTCAGATGGCCAGATGATGGGTTTAAACGCAATGATTCATATGAGCAATAGCAGTATTCTTACTTATGTGTAAAGCTCTGCATGTCCTACACAAAGTTTAAATAACATATGCCCTGGCGACTTAACGTCAAAAACCAAGGCGGGTAACAACCCAAACACAATATAGTCCTATGCAATTATGGAAAAGACTAGAATTAAGGCCATTCAAGCCTAAACATATTGGCAACTTAAAGTTAAAAGCCAGGGCGGGTTATCAAACCTCGCATATTTATATAACCAGGAAAACATACCTGTAGAATTGACTCATACTGCCGGCTTATATTGCCATATCAAGCGAGAGTAACAATCCAATGATTTATAAGCGCATGATTCCAATGGCGCAATCCAAAATATATTGGCGACTTAACGTCCAAAGCCAGGGCGGGTTATCAAACCTTGCATATTCATCCAAAATTTAAAAACATACCTGGAAAATTGGCTCAAATTGCCGGCTTACATCACCACATCTAGTGAGGGTGACAACCCAAGTATTCATAAGCGCATAATCCCAATTGTGCAATCCAAAGTATACTGGCGACTTAATTACATAGCCAGGGTGGTTTACCAAACCCAAAATATTCATACCATTATTGAAAAACATACCTGGAGATTGAGATCATGGTGATACCTCAATAATCATAATTCGTCGAGGGTATTGACCCGTAGGCATGCAATATCATGATTTTGATTGCTCAAGGCAAAGATATCCTGGCGACTTAACATCCGCTATCAGGGCGGGTTATCAAACCCAAAGATACTCAATGATGAGTCATATAATCAAGGCTACATGGCCTGTGAAATCGGTTCATACTGTCGGCTTACAGCGCCATATGTAGTAAGGGTAACAACCCAAAGACTTAGAGCGCACAACTCCAAGTGCACAATCAAAATATACTGCGACTTATCGTCCAAAGCCAGACCGGGTTATCAGCACTCCGGATATACTCAAATATGAATTATAAGAATCAAGGATATATGGCCTGAATCACCTTTTAAACCATATATCAAAAAAGATATGAACTCAAACAACGTTCAAAAACAAATAACAAGAAATCAAGGCTTTCATAGGCGGCCAGGCCTCAATCATCATGTGCTTTTCATGGGCTGCACAGCCACTAAGTTATTCCTTCATTCAAACCCTGTAAGTTGGGCCTCACATGACCAACCATCGTTTTAACCTTGACAAGTTCAGGGTCTTAATAAGATTGACTGTCAAGAGTTCAGCGGGTCATTCCAGGATTACCTGGGAGGAGTGGCAGACGTACAAGGAAGGATCAACTGAAATTTTTTGGTGTGTACACCTGGCGTTTCAAGCCAATGAAAAGGGTTATCAAAGCTATGTTGAATGAACAGGGTGCCCCCAAGTGATATATATTGAACCATCAAGGCAGGGTACCTATGTTTGAGTTGTGCTCTGCAACAAACTCTGCTTGGTCCCTTTTGCCCGGGCATCAAGCCTCCAAGTGGGTTGTAGCTAAGGCGTTCAAGCCGGATCAATAGGGCAGTCACAGCTATGCTCAATGAGCAGGAAGCCCCCAAGTATTTTGTAATCATGGCGTACAAGCCAGATCAAGAGGGTAGTCATAGTTATGCTCAATGACCAGGAAGCCCCCAAGTGATCATAATAAGATAAGCCCATAAGGCAGGATACCCATGTTTGAACCGCGCATCATGTAGGGTAACGCAGCAGAAAACAAAAATATTCTGACCTACGCACCAGCCCAGGACCACTATGGAGACTGCATACAAGGTTTGATCTTTTTGTTACCGACTCGTAGCGCAGCGGGAAGTAGAGTCGATGACGATCGGCGGTGCAGATCCCCGCAGCTAGGATTTACAACCTCCCAACCGCGAGGATGTATACCCTCATCTGCTCCTCAGACAGCCCTCCGGGAGGCGGTCGAACAGTCCCCCGGACGGTGTCGCGGACAGCCCTTCGGGAGGACCTTCGAAACTCGAACGGTTACTCGGACAGCCCTTCGGGAGGACCTTCGAAACTCGGACGGTCACACGGACAGCCCTTCGGGAGGCACTCACGAACTAAGACCGAAACTACGATCTCTCTACAGAGTTGCACACATACGGTGTCATCTATCCGGCAGGGCTTCGCCGTCCAGAACTAGTTCCCACCGGAACCCAGACAGCCTTTCGGCTCTACGAAACTATTTCGCTGGGAGGGAGAGAGAAGCCAGATCATGCATGGCACTTGTATGTGAGAAGGGAATGATCCTTTAGGCAGCCCCCTCCACCCCTATTTATAGGCCAAGCCCAAGGGTGGCTTCTCCAAGAAGCCAAGGGGGAAATACCAAAAAGGCCCTCAAGGTGGCTTCTCCAAGAAGCCAAGCAAAAAGCACTTTCACTATTCATGACGACATTTTTCAGCGTCCGTTCGAACTGAAAATATTTATGTGGGCTCAGAACATTTCCATTACCCACTAAAATAATTTTCAACGCGTTCCGAAACAATTTCGGTTTAGTGATTTTCATCTGCGAAAAGCAAACAAGAATGCGTTTTCACTATTCATGAAGACAATTTTTCGCGTCCACTAAATCCAAAAATATTTCTGTGGGTCTTAGAATAATTCCAGTACCCACTAAAATGATTTTGGATTCGTTCTGAAACAATTTCAGATTAGTGAATTTCATCTGCGAAAAACAGCCAAAGCGGTACCGGCAGCTCCGAAACATTTTCGGTTTTTATTTCTGAAAATTCCAAAAAGTTTCCAGAATGATTCTGGCACCCTCCAAGAATTATCAGGCATGTGCCGAAACCATTTTGACTTAATGGCATACACCGAAACAACTTTTTCGGTTTCACCGAAACTCATCCGGTGACCTCTCTCTGCGGAACTTTTCCGTTGTCCGAAACTTTTTCGGTGATTTTCTCTCAGACTCCTTGTCTAGTATTCAGCAGATAGATGACCCTTAAGCGTGTGACCCTATAGGTTCGGTGAAGTATAGACATGACTGGAACCCTTTCCGATCAATGATCAACATCGGAGCCGTGGACACCCATATTGACCCCTATACCCACACGAATAAATATTCGAGTGAACCTCCAGTTGCCGTGTGCTATTCCTGTTGCTTCGCGATATGTTACAAATACCCGAGGTGAGACATGTTGGCATTCCCGTGGATCAACAACTTGTCCACTATGCTAGTTACCTCGTTACCGGTATTGTTCTCGTTTCTCGTTATCGTGTTCCGGCATCGCCGTGATCAAATCACAAAGTGTCTGGCCAGACGATGATGGATACCGTAACACCGAGAGGGCCCAGAGATATCTCTCCATCGTCGGAGGAGCAAATCCCAATCTTGAGCTATCAAGTTACTTGACACACTTTTCCATGAACCCGTAAGCCGCCGTAATAGCCATCCAGTTACGGATGACGTTTAACAAACCCCAAAGTTCATGAAGCAAGCATGAAGAAACTCGATACTCTCATGGTCTAAGGAATTATGCAAACATTAACTATCTCTGTGTTATAAACCATTAACTTGTGACGAATGTATCTCATAGCATAACATCAATTCGGGTCGATTCAACACAAATGTCCTTCCTGACATTGTGCCCTCAAAGTTGCTTGGCATAGACATGCCCATGATTGGGAAAACATAATCATCATGCAACACTTGAGCTAGTCTTAGAGGCACGACTAGGAATACATTTTACCGTTTATTATTCCACACGTGCATATGGGTTCTCCCCAGAGCCTTTATGGATATACGGGCTCGGGAACCACAGCAGTTATAGCATGGAACATAAACATAATTATGAACAAGGAGATAATCAATAACATTTATTATTGCCTCTAGGTCATATCTCCTACAGACTCCCACTTGCACTAGAGTCAATAATCTATCTTATGCTAATGCACTTCACACCTGTGGCACACTGGTGTAAATATGCTTCGCTTGTGGTATAGCCTGATGTCCAACGGATCTGGCGACTTCAGCTCCTTGTGTATCTTTGCATGTCCTCGCGTTTTCACGTTTTCACAAAATTCATATTTTGTGTGGACTTGGCTTTGTATGTATGTGAATCACAGGTCGAACCTGGATTCCTCAGACTGAGTTATGGAGCAACTATCTGCAGTAGTGTCCCATTGTCAAAAGCCATCTTGGAACCATACTAAGTTCATGAATGAACTATATGATTCAACATCTTCTTTGTCGCTTCTAAAGCGTCAACATATTTAGCCCTTGTTATAGAATTCGCCACAGTAACTAGTTTGAACAAATTCCAACTAACTGTGCCACCACATTGTGTGTTACACAAAACCCTCAATTTAAATCGAAAATCGCATGGAGAAAAGATGAAGACTGTATCGATGTAACATTTTACAAAGAACTCTTCATGATCTTGCTTGCGAGAAAACCATGTCATCAGTACTTACTCTAGTACTCTGTGACATCTTTCACTGTTGTCCCATGATCAGTAATTTGATCACTTTGGTATCCATACTCGCAACACCTTGGGAGTATCGGACATATCTGGTTGTTTTACATACCATGGAATACATGATTAATCCATACACAAAAGTGTGTGGAATCTGCATCATGTATTTTACTCATCAGTGTTTTGGGACACCGAGTCTTGCAAAAACTCTTCCATGTGACTCCGGCAAGAATCACTCCTTGGCGTTTTAAATGCTAAAAGGTTTTAGCATCTTGTCAATATGTATTCATTGCTTAGCCCCATTAGGTAAATCTATCTCCATAGATCATCATGCCTAATATTGAGGCTATTTAGCCTAAGCACTTCATCGAAAAACTATTTTCAAATGAAGTCCTAATTCGTGTCAAGAAATTTATTTCCAATTAACAATGTGTCAAGCACACAAGGTTTTTAGAAATATTATTACGCTCCCACTTACTTTCTTGAATTACAAGCATCTTCGTTACCCATTGATGAAGTCAAACCCCTTTGACCATTTCATCAAAGCACGAAGATTCCAACTCCATTTTGCTCTCTTCTGTCCATCGCTGGAACTCTGAAGTTTGCACCCTTACTAGCATCCTCTGGATAGACAAAATGCCTTGGACTGTAACACATGCAAGTCCTTGGTTTCATTTCCATCAGATGGAAATCCTATTGTCATCCATGTTTCATATCTCATGATTGAAATATGTATTAATTGCTAGTTCAACCCGAACCGACTTTAAGCATCGCTACGATGAAAACAACCTCATCGTAGTCAACTCTTGAACTTGTTATTTCAACAAGTCGAGCTTTATGGATAAAACATTTTTATCCGTATCAGTTTTAAGTTCCATAAATATTCGTTAGACTCTAAGTCTTCCGAAAGGTGTATCAAGGTTTTAATCTTGAATCACTTATATGGAAACTAACTCGGGTTGTATTGGCATTTAGCCAATTCTGGAGTCAGGGCCCATCAACGCTTCCTTGTGTATCGTAGGTATAATGTTGTTTAACAACAATATCTCGTTTGCGCACCTGAGAGGTTTGCACGAGCCTTGCCTACGTGGTTCAGCTGCAAGTTCGACCGAAGTTCATACATTTTATTGTAGAGACTTCCGTATCAGTCGCAGTAGGAAACTCTGGAATTACTTCCAAGGTCTCTTTCCTTTGATCTGATGAAGATACTGTTTATCTCGTCGAGTTGCACTATTCTCCCACTCACCTTTTTGAAAGAACCATTCTCTTTAAAAGCACACCGTTTCGCGGCAAAACTATTTGCCTCGGTATAGTGAGGGAGGAATACCCAACATTTTGGTATAACCTACAAAGTAGCACTTGTCTGATTTGGAATAGGTTTGTAACCTTTTACACAAGCCCCATATTCCAAATGTTAAGAAAAGATATAACATGGTTGGGCGTACCATACCATGGCTTCATTTCAACAGACCCGATGTAGCTCTTTTCAGTGTAAAAGCCGCAGTCTCTAAAGCATCACTTTAAAAAGGATAATGGCAAATTTATTTATGTCATCTTTGACCTTACCATGTCATAAATGGTTAGATTACATCTCCACGACTTTTCACTTGCAGTGGTGTTCCGGGAGGTGCAAGTTATGAAACCCCTTTCACAACTCATCAGACATTCGCTAAACATGTAACTCAAATATTCCTTTGTGCAATCAAATTGCAGAAACATAATTTTCTTGTTACAATAACTTCTACTTCATTTTTGAAAACCTTTCGAATGATTTCAAAAGATCCAGACTTATGTCTCATCAAGCAAATATCCATATATCTACTTGAGTCATTTCTGAAGATATATAAATCCACTACTTGCAACAACATTTATTGAACTACACACATCAAAATGTATGATCACCAATAAGTTTGTTGCTCGTTCCTTATGGCCTGTGAACGGTATTTCAGTCACTTCACTTTTCGGAGAAAAGTTGCAAGTGTCAGATGATTCAAAATCAAACGACTTCAAAATCCATCATAATGGAATTTTTCCATGCGGGTTTCTCCAATGTGACCAAATACACTGCCAGACATGTGTGGTATTCTCATATTCTTGCGACATTTAGCGTCAGCGTTATGGATGTATTATATTACCATCAATATTCATAACATACATCCATCTTGGATGGAAGCATGGCCCTTCATGTTATTCATAATACTTAACAACAATTGTTGTTTTTATGAACAACTCTTTTGCAACAAACATTGTGCAATGGATAGAGTGTATGAAAGTCTAAAATGAATTATGAAGGTAAACCCAGAGGTAATGTATTAATCAATATTCATAACATACATCTCATTCATAATGAAAGTATGGCCCTTATGTTATTCATAACACCGAACATGAAAAGTTCTCTTATGAACAACCTTCTTGCAAGATACCTTATGCAAAGGGCTAGAGTGTGAAACTCTAAACTGAATTATGAAAGTAAATACATGGGTAATACACCGATGGAAGGTATAGTAACATTTACTATGTTCCATGTGTGTATCTCAACCTCATTCCTGGATAGTCTTTCAGGCCATAGTAGTTCTTACATCGAGTTGCAACAAAATGCAATCGAGCGGGCATTTTTGTGATTAACTCACAATACCCAAGAATTAGTGATTAACATGTTTAACCATAATTCGCAAGAACTATATCTTTGACCAGCCTTCTATACATCAAAAACTTGTATGACATTCATACATGAGCTGGATATTCCAGTCTTCTTTCCTTTTGCCTTTATACTTCTAACAGTTTAACTTTTAGTATTTCTCCTACTCTCAGAAGAAGCACCCAACTTAAGAGTGGCATTAGCCCCGGACTTCCTAGGCGTGAAAGTCTTACTAACACCCTTCGGACACTTCCTTTCTCTTTAAGTTGTTGTTTTATTCACCTTTCATCATATGGTAGGCGTTCTCCTGGATCCCTCTTTTATCAGTCTAATGCATAGTAAACACTTTTACTAATAGTTCAAACAAACATTGCTTTGGATATCTCATATCTTTTAGCTTTTGTCTGTCTCTGAAAATGATTTTCAGATTCCATGAATATCACATAACTATCCAAGCTTTCGAAGTTCGGGTCTCATGGAAGCAAACATATTGCACTTGACTGAAACGGAATTATAGCTTTTGGATCGAAGGACGAGAGTCATATGATCCATAGCATTAGCGGGATAATACCGAAAGCATGCGATAGGACAAAGTCCTTCTCGGCACTCTTGAGGACGATCCTCACATTACGTTACCAACCGTAAAGTTTTAACCAGATATTTAACAGCTATTCAATTTTAATAGGGAAGGTGGAAACGCGAGCCATTATTCTACAAGTATTTTGCATATAACACTTAGACAATGTTCATAATTAATTGCACTAAGAATTAAACATGTTAATTCAACAGTGCGCTCCCACTCAAATCAATATCTCTCAAAATTGATTGTGAGTGATACAAGACCCACATTTCAATTGTTCGCCATTGGTGTAACACCACTGATGACGAAAAATCTCAACCGGTAGGCCAACTTGCCAATCACATCTCTATGTGACTCTTGTTCATCTTTCGATGCGTGTGTTCCGAGCTCATGACGGTCATGCCTGAACGTCAAGACAACCAAGTGATCTCGCTGCGAGGTCTCAACTCACCCGCCTCACACTTCTCTAATCGTTCGTACCCGTGTGACACGGCGCACCCCGAAAAGATAGGTGCCGTGACGGTGCTACACTTGGGAGAACACTAACTACTTGGTATTTTTGTGAGAGATCACCCTAATAAAAGCGACTACCGCGCAATCAAGAAGGGTGCATCATAAGGGATAAACATCTCAGGCAATTCATAATAGCATGATATGGTATAGCCCTTTCTGACGGAGAAGTCTTTCATTTCTTCGTCTTCGGCATTCGCGTCGGTGTTCACCTTCGCGAAGATTGCCACCACCTTGTCGATGCACCAGATAATATTGCTATCTCTATAGCTAACAAAATAATGCATTACAACAAGGTTGACACGCAGGTCATTAAAGTGCAATCACATGGCTCCAGCCATCATGCCGAATCATGACACGCAGGTCATGTTAATCAAATTACATCATATAGTCATCTCATACATAATCGAATTAGTATGAGCACTGCTATACCACATCATATGCACATCCTGCAAAACCAAGTTAGACGCCTCTAATTAGTTTATGCAAAATTTATTTTATGTGGCTTCTAAGGTTTTGACTTAAACCGCAGCGACCAACGTTCATCATCAAGTATGATAGTTCATGTCGCTAGATTAACTTCGCAGGGTGTATGAAGCACGAGACAATAAAATCTCGAACCCCATACTAAACTTCGTCATACGCATGACCCCCGTGCAGATCATATCTGCATTGCCCTGTCGCCTGCGAATTTCATCTTTCTTTTGACTATGGCAGAACCCAAAGAACTGATAGCACTTCCATGATCAATCAGGATCACGGATTGCCAGAACTTTGTCAAATTCCACCATGCTGTCTCGAGATTGAGCAAACGCAAATTCTAGGGAAGCAACAAGAACATCGGGTAACAGATTTCATCTGTCACCCGCATAAATAATTTTCAGCAATAGATCTCATCTACTACCTAATTATATTATGCAATACCCATACATCTCTATGTATTCTAGATCGCAACCTGCATCTACGCATAGCACGGCTCATGATGCCACTGTAGGGTAACGCAGCAGAAAACAAAAATATTCTGACCTACGCACCAGCCCAGGACCACTATGGAGACTGCATACAAGGTTTGATCTTTTTCGTTATCGACTCGTAGCGCAGCGGGAAGTAAAGTCGATGACGATCGGCGGTGCAGATCCCCGCAGCTAGGATTTACAACCTCCCAACCGCGAGGATGTATACCCTCATCTGCTCCTCAGACAGCCCTCCGGGAGGCAGTCGAACAGTCCCCCGGACGGTGTCGCGGACAGCCCTTCGGGAGGACCTTCGAAACTCGAACGGTCACTCGGACAGCCCTTCGGGAGGACCTTCGAAACTCGGACGGTCACACGGACAGCCCTTCGGGAGGCACTCACGAACTAAGACCGAAACTATGATCTCTCTACAGAGTTGCACACATACGGTGTCATCTATCCGGCAGGGCTTCGCCGTCCAGAACTAGTTCCCACCGGAACCCAGACAGCCTTTCGGCTCTACGAAACTATTTCGCTGGGAGGGAGAGAGAAGCCAGATCATGCATGGCACTTGTATGTGAGAAGGAATGATCCTTTAGGCAGCCCCCTCCACCCCTATTTATAGGCCAGGCCCAAGGGTGGCTTCTCCAAGAAGCCAAGGGGGGAAATACCAAAAAGGCCCTCAAGGTGGCTTCTCCAAGAAGCCAAGCAAAAAGCACTTTCACTATTCATGACGACATTTTTCAGCGTCCGTTCGAACTGAAAATATTTATGTGGGCTCAGAACATTTCCAGTACCCACTAAAATAATTTTCAACGCGTTCCGAAACAATTTCGGTTTAGTGATTTTTATCTGCGAAAAGCAAACAAGAATGCGTTTTCACTATTCATGAAGACAATTTTTCGCGTCCACTAAATCCGAAAATATTTTTGTGGGTCTTAGAATAATTCCAGTACCCACTAAAATGATTTTGGATTCGTTCTGAAACAATTTCAGATTAGTGAATTTCATCTGCGAAAAACAGCCAAAGCGGTACCGGCAGCTCCGAAACATTTTCGGTTTTTATTTCTGAAAATTCCAAAAAGTTTCCAGAATGATTCTGGCACCCTCCAAGAATTATCAGGCATGTGCCGAAACCATTTTGACTTAATGGCATACCCCAAAACAACTTTTTCGGTTTCACCGAAACTCATCCGGTGACCTCTCTCTGCGAAACTTTTCCGCTGTCCGAAACTTTTTCGGTTATTTTCTCTCAGACTCCTTGTCTAGTATTCAGCAGATAGATGACCCTTAAGTGTGTGACCCTATAGGTTCGGTGAAGTATAGACATGACTGGAACCCTTTCCGATCAATGATCAACATCGGAGCCGTGGACACCCATATTGACCCCTATACCCACACGAATAAATATTCGAGTGAACCTCCAGTTGCCGTGTGCTATTCCTGTTACTTCGCGATATGTTACAAATACCCGAGGTGAGACATGTTGGCATTCCCGTGGATCAACAACTTGTCCACTATGCTAGTTACCTCGTTACCGGTATTGTTCTCTTTTCTCGTTATCGTGTTCCGGCATCCCCGTGATCAAATCACAAAGTGTCTGGCCAGACGATGATGGATACCGTAACACCGAGAGGGCCCAGAGATATCTCTCCATCGTCGGAGGAGCAAATCCCAATCTCGAGCTATCAAGTTACTTAACATACTTTCCATGAACCCGTAAGCCGCCGTAATAGCCATCCAGTTACGGATGACGTTTAACAAACCCCAAAGTTCATGAAGCAAGCATGAAGAAACTCGATACTCTCATGGTCTAAGGAATTATGCAAACATTAACTATCTCTGTGTTATAAACCATTAACTTGTGACGAATGTATCTCATAGCATAACATCAATTCGGGTCGATTCAACACAAATGTCCTTCCTGACATTGTGCCCTCAAAGTTGCTTGGCATAGACATGCCCATGATTGGGAAAACATAATCATCATGCAACACTTGAGCTAGTCTTAGAGTCACGACTAGGAATACATTTTACCGTTTATTATTCCACACATGCATATGGGTTCTCCCCAGAGCCTTTATGGATATACGGGCTCGGGAACCACAACAGTTATAGCATGGAACATAAACATAATTATGAACATGGAGATAATCAATAACATTTATTATTGCCTCTAGGGCATATCTCCTACACATCATGGCAGCAAGTTCTCTTTGGCAACCTTTAATTTTTCTGAGAACTCGAACTTGCGAGAGATGAATTCTTTTTGAACCAGAATTTTGAACCGAATATTGAGAGCTTCAAAGCTTTGTGAAAGACAGTTTTCCCTTGAGCCGGATTTTAAACCGAAATCCTTCATTTTAAGCCGGAAATTTTTCTGACAACCTTTAAATTTTCATTAATATAGCAGTAGCCTCCGGGATCGGGTTCTCTTCCCTCCAATGACCCGGAGTTCTTGAATCTGCCAAAATTTGCTAAGTCATGTCATCGTAGCAGTAGCCTCCGGGACCGCGTTCTCTTCCCTCCAATGACCCGGAGTTCTTAAATCTGGCAAAATTTGCTAACTCATGACATCGTAGCCCCTGAGTCTTAAGACGACTCGAAGAGTTGGCTTGAGATTCTTCATATTTGACCATGATATAAACCGCCATATAATTTGAGCAGCGGAATGCTGAAATTTGATATAAACCAGAGGCTTGAGGCAAATTGACAATCCTCGCAATACTCAATGTATAGTTCCAGCATAAATCACTTAACAAACTCAGTAGACAACTTGTCCTGCATTAAAGAATTTGCAAGCCAAAGTAATTGCTCTTTTAAAGAAATTAATATGTACTATAAAAATATACTGGATGGATTTCACCGGATATGTTAGGCCGAAAACTATTCGCCGTAGAGTTGATGATCACTACGGTGAAGCCGAAATCAATCACAGGCGAGTCGACCGCGGGAGCAGACAGATGAGTCAGCCGCGGCGTTGTAAGCCGGTGTGGACGAACGAGTCAATCGCATGCGCGGATGGGCAAGCCAATCATAGGCGCGGTACGCGGACGGTGAGTCAATCATGACGTTTGTAAGCCAGCGCGGACACACAAATCGGCTGCAGGCGTGGATGGATGTGAATCGAACAGCGGGGCGGCGACTTGCACGTGTATCCGTCGAGCATCATGGCACGGAGGAACACCAGTGCAAAGTTATGCTGGCGCGCGCTCCATGTCCATGGTATAAGAGCATCTCCAGCCGTTCGGTCCCCCAGGGCGCCGAAAAAGAGCGGCCTGGGGGCGAACCGGCGCTAGTTTGGCCCCTGGGGGTGACCTTGCTCCCAGTCGTCGGCCCACAGGTCGCCCCAGGTTCGGCGACTCCGTACAAAGTATATGCAAACTCGGTGATTTTTTGCACGAATTCGGCGAAACTTCATTGAAATTTGTACAAAAACACGAACAAATGCAAACTATGCCAAACTACGCCAAGCCGCCACCGCCGTCGCCGTCGCCGTCGTCTACATGCCGAGAAGCCTGTAGAAGCGGGTGTAGTCGCCGCCATCGCCATCATCGTCGTCGTCGCGCGGCTGGCTTGGGCCGGCGCCGTCCCTGCTGCAGCCCTGGCCCGGGTCGCCGAGGCGTGGTGGCGCGCTGGACGGCCCGACCTCGTCATCCTCATCGCTGTCCAGGATGATGACGCCGCCCTCCTCGCGACCGTGGCGTCGGGCCTGGAGCTCCGCGTACGCCCGGCGCTGCCGACGCACCTACTCCCGGATGTAGTCCTCCTTCACCCAATTGAGGGTGGACTCGTCGTCGGGGGTTGCCATCTCGACATGCTCCGGCTTCACTGGGAGCAGCCCCGGCTCCGGCTTCGGCCGGACCAGGCGGTAACCACGCGGGAAGGGCCGGGCGCCCTCGTTTATGACGAGGGCGCCGCTGCGGGTGCGACGCCCGAGCGACGTCTCCTCCAGCTCGGGTTTGACGGGGCGGAGTGTCGGTGTCAAAACCGGCGGATCTCGAGTAGGGGGTCCCGAACTGTGCGTCTAGGATCGATGGTAACAGGAGACGGGGGACACGATGTTTACCCAGGTTCGGGCCCTCTCTATGGAGGTAATACCCTACTTCCTGCTTGATTGATCTTGATGAATATGAGTGTTACAAGAGTTCATCTACCACGAGATCGTAATGGCTAAACCCTAGGAGTCTAGCCTATGTGAATATGGTAATGAATCTGTCCTATCCGGACTATTCTCTCCGGTTTATATAGGCACCGGAGAGATCTAGGGTTACATGGGGTCGGTTACAACAGAGGGAATCTACATAGTCAGTTGCCAAGCTTGTCTTCCACGCCAAGTAGCATCCAATCCGGACACGGGTTCAATCTTCGGTCTTCATGCCTTCACAGCCCATCAGTCCGACCCACAGATAACAAGTCGGACGCCCGAGGACCCCTTAGTCCAGGACTCCCTCAGTAGCCCCCGAACCAGGTTTCAACGACGAGGTGTTCGGCGCTCACATTATCTTCGGCGTTGCAAGGCGGGTTCCCTCTCCAAGTAATATATTCGGCCATTGATCCAATATCGCTCCCTCGGCTTCTGTGCGCTAATAACTTCGTCTTCCACGTGTCGAGCGAATGCGGAGAGTCAGGGTATTTTTGCGAATAACACCTTGTCCGCGCAAGGCAGAACGCCTATTTAAAGATATTGGATCTCAGATCCAGGCGATACTGCACCGAGAAAATCCCCGGAGACTGCTAGGAGAAACCATTCTACCATGGCCAGCATTCCCAGCTCCTCCTCCCATTCTAGCCCAAAGAGAAGCGAGTGGGAAAAGTGCTATGTGACTCATAGTCAACTAACAAAGTTGCAAACGCAGGGATTTCTTCCTCCAGCGGATCTGGTTCTTGTCCGAGCAGGGTCTGCCTCCTTCAATGGTGTGACTCAGGCGGAGGACTTCCCTAATCCATCCGGGGGGAGCGAGTGTGCCTCATCCCCTACCTGCTAAGAGGCGTTGGATTTCCCGTCCATCCGTTCCTCCGAGGGCTTCTAGAATATTATGGCCTCCAGCTGCACAACTTCACTCCCGCCTCTATCCTGCACATCGCAGGTTACGTCGCTCTATGCGAGTTATTTCTGGGTGTCGAAGCCCATTTTGAACTGTGGAGAAAATTGTTCTGTCTTGTCCCGCGCAACCATGAGGGGTCAATATTTGATGTGGGCGGAGACGAAGTGTGGCGCATCGCCGATACCGGATACCTATCCAGCACGCCAAGGAGGGCAGCAAAGGAATGGCCTTCCGAATGGTTCTACATTGAGGACGTTGCACTTCCCGACCCAGTTCGAAAGGGTCTCCCTGACTTTGCAAGCGTCCCGCTAAAGAAACGCCATAGTTGGCGTCCCCGGAGCCTTGAAGAGGATGACAGTGCGGAGGGTCGTCAGCTCCTGGGCAAGATAAAGACGCTCGCCCAGTCCGGATTAACAATGGTTGAGGTAGTGGCTGTCTTCCTAGTGTGTGGGGTTCAACCGCTTCAATATAGAGGGCTCCCGATGTGTCACTACAACGTGGAGGACGATGCCTCCCGCTGTGGTCGGAAAGGTCCGGACACCCCTGCCGCTCTAGCCAAGATACTGGCCGAGCTGTTCAAAGGGGAGGAGGAGGAATTTCTTCGCATCAATCACAGAGATGGATATTCTATGTATAATCCGCCCAGTTGGGTAAGCCCCAATCCTTCTGCTCTGCTCATTCTGTCTCCCGGATTACCTTTGATAAATTTCTAATCCGCTTATAACGGCATTGGCGAAAAATCACCGAGGGGTTTCACAGCCCCGCCCCACAATCGGGAGCTGGATCCTGGGTTCGAAGAAGATCCGGATATATTCGTGGTACTCGTGGAAGGGGTGTTTTACCAGGCGAGCTATGATGGCACGGAAGTGGCCATTATCACCGATTACCCTGGTCTTCTTCCTGCTTCCCATGTAAGTTGTCAAGAGAAAATCTCATACGCAAGAGCTTCGTTGCACTGCCTCACCCATCGCACTGTCTCGTGCTCCATAGGGGAGGCGTTCGGCGCGTCACACTACTCCGGGGGCGGCTCCAAAAAGAGCGGCTCCAGCGCCGAGCAAGGCCTCCAAAAGGAAGGTCGGTGAAGACACGACCGGTTCTTCGTCAAAGAGGTAAGGATTTGAAGGTATACTTTAGTAGTCACATCCAATTGTAACTTGCACGTTTGTTTGGTACCAGGAAAAGGGTTCACCGGACTAAGCCCGAGGGTCCGGCCAGCCGTACTCCTAGCGCCCGGGTTTTAGACCCCGTCGTAGAGGCGGGAGCCGATATAGGAACCGTGCCGGACTGTCCTTCGGCCGAGGGCTCAGAGAATATGTCCGTTACCAACTCGGAGGTGGAGAGCGCCATGAATCATCGGTGCTATAGGGCTATTTTACGAGGCCCGGAGTTCTCAGAAGAGGCATTCCATGCCTTCAGTTCGGCTGATGCATATATCCGAGCTGCTCGAAACGGGCTTAGTAGAGCCACCGAGCAGCATGTAACAGACGTGCGGGTAAGTTTTCTTTGTCCGAATAGGATAGCCATATGCTAGTAGCCCCCAGGACTGAAAGCAGTTGGTACAACTGATTTAAGGACCGTTGTATCACCAGGTTCTTACAGAGAAGAACAACCTGCTAACCCAAGAGCTGAAACAGTGTCGGGCGCAGCTAAATGCTGCTACCGCCGAACTGGGAAATTTGAAGAAGCTGTCCACTGGTAACGTTCCCCTCCATCGAGGAACAGTAGATGTATACCAACTATGCTAATACTGCCACTGATCTCATAATAGGGTCGCCTGATCAACTTGAGAAGAAGTTGAAGATCGCCCAAGAGGGAGAAAGAGAGGCAAAGAGGCAACACGCCGCAGGCGAGCGTGTGCTGACCCGCGTCAGGGACGATAAAAACAAGCTACAGGATTCCAACACTAAGTTGGGTGAAGAGTTGAAAGATGTGCGGGCCCAGCTAGCCGACTCCGTAAAGGAGAACAAGAAGCTGCGGGGCGGCATGTTCAGTATGTTTCCGAACTTGTTGTTTTTTAGTAGTTCAGAGATAAATGGAGCTAATATAGCTATGCTTGCAGGTATATTGACGGGCCGTCCTGAAGAGGAGGTGTCCGGATCAGCAAGTGATCTGCTGCTAAGACTGTCGCAAGTGCACGAGCATGCTCGGCTGGCCATGCGGAGTGTCGCCAAGGCCTTATGGCCATCCGCCTCCCCCCAGGAAGTATGGAGGAGCTTGTAGAGCTGTTCAAGGGAGCGCGGCGATGCATCCGGCTATGGAAGATATCGGCCTGCCGAGAGGGTGCGCGAGAGGCTTGGGCCATGGTGAAAACTCAGTATACCAAGCTTGATCCCAATCACGTGGCTCGAGTCGGACCGCTAGGGTCGAATGGGGATGAAATTCCCATTAGTTTAGTATATGACCAAGTAGAGATGGCCGCCAAATATTCCCAACAGGATTGTAAATTAGACCGCCTGTTAGATGGTATAGAGGCAGAAGTGTTTGAGTCCAAGTGACTATGTACTTTCCTCACCATGTGGAATTCTAGCTGAATTGTATATCATTTGTCATGGCAGACCTTTTCGCTTCAACCTCCGGACCCGAAGGTGCGGAGTGTTTCCGAATACCATCACGGCCGAATAGGCCGGGGTATGCGTGGAAATCTAAGCGTAGGGGTCATAGTTGCTTGAACAGACAAGTTGTATCCGGCTAGTTATGTTATATTACATTGAGATTGTAAGAAACATCTTCCAGGGAGAATAGTTCCGTTAAGGGTTCCTTTCCCTGGGTGTGCATGCATTAGTAGACATGTCCGAATTGTGATGTGAAAATCACAGCGTGTATAGCTTCTGGGGGTTCACAATAGAGTGAATGCAAAAAAATATTTTTCTCCCACCAACCGAATATTCCCTTAAGAATGCTAGCTTTCGGCTTCACCCAGTCTGAGGTACACATCCGGATGACCCGGCAGTAACAATCGCAGAGGTGCTCCCTTTACCGCCTAGCCGAACAATCGGTAACGTAGGGGTAAGCACATGAGCCAGGCAACCCAGCTTGGCCAAAACTTAAGTCATATCAATGCATATAATGGTGAAGAAAAGACATACGGGAAAACGCGCATGTGTGATGAGCTTGATGCTCGGAAAATAATATTAACAAGCTTCTGTTAAAGAAGCCCCCAGGTGTAATGGGCGTACATATGTAAAGATGTGTACGTCAGCAGTGTTCGGTCAAGCCGAATGGGTGCTTTAAAGCGAAAAAATTGTGTAAAAAAGGGGGAAAGAGTAATGGAAACTATAGGGGGGAAGGAGACTAACAAAGAGTTCGGCGCTAGGCATAGAACCTTTGGAGTGTGGCCGCGTTCCAGGGGTTCGGCTCTAGGCGATTGTCTGATGCGTCACGAAGACGGTACGCTCCTCCGGTGAGAACTTCGTCGATTATGAAGGGACCCTCCCATTTGGGCTTAAGTTTGTCCTTTTTCTTCTCCGGCAAGCGTAGAACGAGTTCGCCAACATTGTAAGTCTTGGCCCGTACTTCTCTGCTTTGATATCTTCGAGCCTGCTGTTGATAAAATGTTGAACGGGCTTTGGCAACGTCGCGCTCCTCCTCCAGGGCGTCTAGGCTGTCCTGCCGATCCAACTCGGCCTCTTTCTCTTTGTACATACGCACTCGAGGTGAGTCATGTATAATATCGCAGGACAGTACAGCCTCTGCACCGTACACCATGAAGAAAGGTGTGTGTATCCGATAGTACGGTTGGGCGTGGTCCGCAGCCCCCAGAGTACGGAGTCGAGCTCCTCGACCCAGTGCTTGTCTGATTCTTTCAAAGACCGCACTAGCCCGGATTTGATGCCGCTCATAATAAGACCATTAGCTCGCTCGACTTGACCGTTTGTTTGCGGGTAGTAGACAGAGGCGTAATCGAGCTTAATGCCCAGATTAGCACACCAGGTTTTCACCTCGTCAGCTGTGAAATTGGAACCGTTATCAGTGATGATGCTGTGTGGTACACCATAAAGATGCACCACATTGGATATAAATGCAATCACCGGTCCGGACTCGGCCGTTTTAACTGGTCTAGCCTCTATCCACTTGGTAAATTTGTCCACCATGACCAGCAGATATTTTTTCTTATGGCTTCCCCCTTTAAGGGGTCCAACCACGTCCAAGCCCCAGACCACAAAGGGCCATGTAATGGGGATTGTTTGTAGGGCGGTTGGGGGCATATGGCTTTGCTTGGCGAAGAGTTGGCATCCAACGCAGCGTTGGACGAGGTCCTGTGCGTCTGCCCGGGCCGTAGGCCAATAAAATCATGTCCGGAAGGCCTTGCTGACGAGTGCCCGGGCTGCAGCACGGTGCCCACCGAGACCGGCGTGAATTTTTGCCAAGAGTTGCCGCCCCTCCTCCTCGGAGATACACCTTTGAAGGACTCCGGTAGTGCTCTTCTTGTAGAGCTCTCCTTCGTGAACTTTATAGGCTTTTGAACGCCAGACGATGCGGCGAGCCTCGTTCTGATCTTCTGGGAGCTCCTTCTTATTAAAGTAGGCCAAGAATGGTTCGGTCCACGGGGCGATTACTGCCATGATGAGGTGGGCCGATGGTGTTATTTCGGTGGCTGCGCCTCCGATGATATTGGCGTGTTCGCTATGTGTGTTTCTGTTCGGAACGGGACTGTCGTTGCTGTCTCCCCCCTGCCACACCACGGATGGCTTAAAGAGCCTTTCGAGGAAGATGTTAGGTGGGACGGGGTCGCGCTTGGCGCCGATGCGAGCAAGGACGTCTGCTGCCTGATTACTTTCGTGGGCGACGTGATGAAATTCGAGCCCCTCGAACCGACCCGACATCTTCAAGACGGCATTGCGATAAGCTGCCATCTTTGGATCTTTGGCATCAAAGTCTCCATTAATTTTGGATATTGCGAGGTTTGAGTCCCCGCGCACCTCCAGGCGTTGTATGCCCATTGATACGACCATCCTAAGGCCATGTAGCAAGGCCTCGTATTCGGCTGCGTTGTTGGAGTCTGTGTATAATATTTGGAGTACGTACTGGACGATATCTCCTGTGGGGGACGTTAATACGACGCTCGCCCCTAGCCCTGCCAACATTTTGGAGCCGTCAAAATGCATAACCCAGTTGGAATACGCGCCGTACTCTTTAGGGAGTTCGGCCTCTGTCCATTCGGCGAGGAAGTCAGCCAGTACCTGGGATTTGATGGCTCGACGTGGTTTGTACGTGATGTCGAATAGCAGGAGCTCAATGGCCCATTTGGCAATCCGGCCCGTTGCATCCCGGTTGTTGATTATATCATTGAGGGGCACTTCGGAAGCCACCATGATCGAACACTCCTGAAAGTAGTGTCACAATTTTCGAGATGCCATGAAGACTGCATATGCTATCTTTTGATAGTGAGGGTATCGGGATTTGCATGGTGTGAGGACGGTGGATACGTAGTATACCGGCTTTTGGAGCGGAAATTTGTGTTCGTCCTGTTCTCGCTCGACGACGAGTACGGCGCTCACCACCTGGTGTGTTGCCGATATATATAAGAGCATTGGTTCGCCGACGTTTGGCGCGGCCAGGATTGGGTTGCTTGCCAGAAGGGCTTTTATTTCTTCCAGTCCGGCCATCGCCGCGTCTGTCCACTCGAAGTTATCGGTGCGTCGTAGAAGGCGATAGAGCGGCAGCGCCTTTTCTCCCAACCTGGACATAAAGCGGCTTAAAGCTGCCACACACCTAGCGAGTTTTTGGACCTGTTTGAGTTCGGTTGGCGTAGCCAATTGTGACAAAGTTCGGATTTTGGCTGGATTTGCTTCAATTCCTCTGTTGGAAACGATGAAGCCCAGTAGTTTTCCGGCGGGGACGCCGAAGACGCACTTTTCCGGGTTGAGCTTGATGTCATATGTGCGAAGGTTGTCGAATGTGAGACGCAAGTCGTCTATTAGTGTTTCGACGTGTCTAGTTTTGATGACGACGTCGTCCACGTAGGCCTCCACTGTTTTGCCGATCTGTTTCTCGAGGCATGTTTAGATCATGCGCTGGTAGGTGGCGCCGGCGTTCTTGAGCCCGAAGGGCATGGTGTTGAAGCAAAATGGCTCGTATGGCGTAATGAATGCTGTTGCGGCTTGATCGGACTCCTTCATTTTGATTTGATGGTATTCAGAATATGCATCAAGGAAGCACAGCGAGTCGTGTCCTGCGGTAGCGTCAATGATTTGGTCAATGCGGGGAAGAGGGAAGGGATCCTTAGGGCAAGCCTTGTTAAGGTCTTTGAAATCGACGCATAGGCGCCAGGATTTATCCTTCTTTGGTACCATTACCAAGTTTGCCAGCTAGTCCAGATGTTTAATATCTTTGATGAATCCGGCCTCGATGAGTTTGGCTAGCTCCTCCCCCATAGCTTGTCGTTTGGGTTCGGAAAAGCGCCGCAGTGTTTGCTTGACCGGCTTATATCCCTTTAGTATGTTGAGGCTGTGTTCGGCCAACTCGCGTGGGATTCCTGGCATATCTGAGGGGTGCCAGGTGAATATATCCCAGTTTTCGCGCAAGAAGTCTCGTAGTGCGGCGTCTACTGTGGGGCTGAGTTGCGCTCCGATGGAAGCTGTCTTCTTCGGTTCTGTTGGATGGACCTGAAATTTGACCATTTCTTCTGCTGGCTTGAAGGAAGTAGATTTGGGTCGTTTGTCCAGGATAACATCATCTCTATCCACAGTGGAGCGTAGTGTGGTTAGTTCTTCAGCCGCAAGGGCCTCAGACAATGCCTCGAGGGCCAAGGATGCAGTTTTATTCTCGGCGCGGAGTGCTATGTCCAGATCACTGATGAGGGTGATTATTCCATTAGACCCGGGCATTTTTAGCTTCATATACCCATAATGAGGTATGGCTTGAAAGCGCATGAAGGCCTCTCGCCCTAACAGGGCGTGGTATCCACTGTTGAAAGGAGCCACCTGGAAAGTTATTTCTTCGGACCGATAATTCTCCGGCGTGCCGAATACCACATCAAGTGTAATTTTTTCGGAACACCGCGCTTCCCGACTGGGAATGATACCTCGAAAGGTTGTGCTGCTTTTCTCGATGCGGCTCCTGTCTATTTCCGTCTTGTGGAGCATGTCCTCGTAAATGAGGTTTAGTCCGCTGCCGCCGTCCATGAGGACTTTTGTAAGTCGAAAACCGTCCACGATGGGACTGAGGACTAATGCAGCTGGCGCTCGGCCTGTTCTGTATTTGGGTTCGTCACTGGCGTTAAAGGTTATGGCCGTGTCGTTCCAGGGGTCAATTGCGGCGACCTGGCAAACTTCGGCGAGATCGCGCAGTGCCCTTTTATGCTTATTGTTTGAAGCGACTGTCTCGAAGACTGACAATACTCTATTGTAGTCGTTTGCTGGAGGGTGTTGTTCTGGGGTGTCCTTGATAAGGATGTCCTCGCCGCTCTTGGCTACCTGTCGAAGTATCCAACATGCTCTAAGGCTGTGGGTTGCCACGGTATCCGGCGTCGTGTGTATTTTGCATGGGCCATTGAGCCATCCCTCCAGAACGGTGCCGTGCATCGTAATAGGTTTATGTTTTTTGGCTGTTCGGCTGGGTGTGCCATGAGGGTGCATCCTCTTCGCCTGTGGGGTGAGTTGGGTTGTGACCGACGGTTCCCAGCGGGCTGCCTGAGTTTTCCAGGCGCTTTCCATCGCGTTGTACTTTTGTACGATAGTTGCTAAGTCAGCAAACTTTAGTATGCGGCGGCGATTGATGGCGTTGACGATACCTTCGTCCGTGCAGTTGTTGCGGAATGCCTCTATCATGTCTTCGTCGCGGCAATCTTTTACCTTATTTTTGACAAGGAGGAATCTGGCCCAGAAGTGGTGGACCGTTTCCTGAGACTTTTGTGTGATGCTCATGAGAGCGTCTATGTCCAGGTGGGTGGGTGGAACGAAATCCAAACCCTGACCCGATTTCAGATCCGGAGTTTGAAGGTCTACCGGACCTGGCAGTTCGGGCTTCGGACATCGACTAATTTTTTAGGCTCATCGTCCGACTCCATGTTCGGGGGACAGGATATGCCTTTCTGCCGGAGAGTATCCGGCCCTTCAAGATTGGAGATCCGAACATAGTCCGTCTTCAATATAGTAAAAGAGTTGCTCCGCTCCTCGACTAGCGCTATCTGATGGGTGATCGGTGGAGTTTTAATCTCTCTCCGGTCAGGTTTAAGCCCAACCCGATCGTAGTCTGTAGTGACCCCCAAGGCGGCCATGCGATCCAGGAGTTCGTTCAACGACGATAACTCTATTGGATCCATGCGGGCGGAGTATTTGGGATCCACGCGGAGGCGATTTTCGATGACTTAAGAGGTCATTGTCGGCTTAAGGGCCGACCCGGCGGTCATGACGAAGCCGCCCAGCCGAAGGGTTTGGCCTGGGTCCAGAGCTCCTCCGGAGATGATATTATCCTTGAAAACAAGGCGAGGCATCAACCCACTTGGCGACGGCACAGCGGAACTCTCAATGAAAGCACCAATGTCGGTGTCAAAACCGGCGGATCTCAGGTAGGGGGTCCCGAACTGTGCGTTTAGGATCGATGGTAATAGGAGACGGGGGACATGATGTTTACCCAGGTTCGGGCCCTCTCTATGGAGGTAATACCCTACTTTCTGCTTGATTGATCTTGATGAATATGAGTGTTACAAGAGTTGATCTACCACGAGATCGTAATGGCTAAACCCTAGGAGTCTAGCCTATGTGAATATGGTAATGAATCTGTCCTATCCGGACTATTCTCTCTGGTTTATATAGGCACCGGAGAGATCTAGGGTTACATGGGGTCGGTTACAACAGAGGGAATCTACATAGTCGGTTGCCAAGCTTGTCTTCCACGCCAAGTAGCATCCAATTCGGACACGGGTTCAATCTTCGGTCTTCATGCCTTCACAGCCCATCAGTGCGGCCCACAGATAACAGGCCGGACGCCCGAGGACCCCTTAGTCCAGGACTCCCTCACGGAGCGCGGTGGGTGAGCTGGAGCCCGACAACGAGGACGACCCCGGCTCCATCCGCCGCGGCGTCCAGGAGCTGCCACGGCGGCGAGAGAAGGACGGCCGCGACGGGTACTCGAGGCGCGGCATGTTGCCGCACTCGATGTGGTCGAGGACGGCCTCGAGGGTGCGGCCTGGAACGCCCCACCACTCGCACCGCCCGTCGGCGTTGAGGCGGCCCCGCGAGATGACGCCGTTGGTGGAGGCGATCTGCTCCTCGCGGCGGCACTGGAAGTACATGGTCCAGAGGGTGTGGCTGTCGGCGGCGTAGCGCGGCTCGTTCCACTGCTCCTCCGCCAGGGACGAGCGGATGAGGGCGATCTCGGCCCGCCGCACTGCCCCTTCGGGCACCAGTGGCACCGGGACGCCGGCGGCGCTCAGCCTCCACGTCCCCGGTAGCCGCATGTCCGGGGGCGCCGGGTACTCCGCCTCGTACAGCAACCGCGCCTCCGGCTCTTGGAGGTGGCGGCGGCCGAAGCCGTTCGCCGCCGCGCTGTCGCCTGGGTACCTCTCGGCCATCTTTCTTGTCGGCGGGAAGGGGGGAAGAGTTGCTTTCTGCGCCGGGGAGGGGGGAAATGGGAGCTGCGGCGTCCACCGGCGGGGAGGTCGCCCTTTTATAGCCGTGGCTGGGCGGCGACGGGCTGCATGCCGGGCGACCGTCGCTGGACGCGCGTCGCGGCACATTCACTGTGCCGCCCGTGAGGCATCAATGGAGGGTGACCGGCACGGCAGCCTTCGCATTGATTCCCGCAGGAACCGAGGCGATGAGGGCGACGAAGCGGCGTGTCGCTGACTCGGCGGGCCCATCCGCTTTCGCGCCAAAACGCCTCGCCCCGGCGCCCCCGGGCGCCCCTCAGTGCGCCGGGTTCGGCCTAGGTACGCCGGCGCCAGGTTCGGCCCAAACCGGCGAAAAACGGGCTCCTGAGGACGCGACTGGGCCGATTTTTGGGCGCCAGCACAGGAAAAGCGTTTGGGGAGAGCATGTTGGAGGCGCGGCTGGAGATGCTCTAACAATACCTTTAACATGAATAATTATCCAGCACCCGCTTGGTTGTCTTTGTTTTTCCTTGGAGTAATCATTACATTGGGATACGTGCCACACCAATTGAAGCCTTGCCACAAGTAGTACTAGCACTTGGTTGTATGCGTGCTAGCATCAGCACTCCACATGGCATCTTGGTAAAATATTCCTGCCGTAAGTTGATTCCCATGTCCAATATGTTCGCAGGCGTGGCCGACTGGCTGTTTTTCTGTAGAGATATGCACTTCCATGCCGCGTGCTTACAGTATTCACCCATTGGTATATGTCTTCCAGGGCAGCCAATTCACAATCTTATACTGAAACCCAAAGTCCCTGAGCATGGACAAATTGTATATACTGAAAACTTCAGGGAAGCTCGCTGATACACCTTGTCTTCAAATTTTCTAGCTTTGAATCGCGCAAGACCACTGAATGTATTTGGACAGGCATCAAGAAATGACTTGAGTTGCCTCCCGTAAGTGAGAACATCATCCTTTTGTGCATAGGCCGGTGTCTTCACTGTAAAGAAAGTTAACTCCGCTGACCCAACCTTTTCCGTTACCATGGTGTTGGCAACAGTGTATCAACAACTCCAATCGCCCAAGAAGAACTGCAGATACCGGTGGCTGAAGCAAGACGGCGGCTTAGAGATGAGCAGAGGCGAGTTGAGCCACAGAAGCAAAACGACTTGAAACAGAACAGCCTGCGGCAGGAGCGGAGGAACTCAGGCGGCGCAGAGACACGGGAAGTAAGCGCGCAGGTGCCGGGTTGGAACCGGAAGCGGCGTGATGCGGCGGTGACTTGGCCTGGCCGCAACATAGTTGGTCCGCAGCAAGGCAGCTCGGTAGCGGAGGCGCGCCGACGGAGGCCGACGACTCACCGCGAGGCCCGTGTGAGATCGGCTCATACTAAAAGTGGAGCGGCGACTCAGGAGCGGAGGAAGAGGACAGCGGCGCCCGGCGACTCAGCCTACACAGGGGCGGCTCAGAGGTAACGGCGGTCAGCAAAGGCGGCTCTCCCGCCGCAATGACAGCTCTCCCGCTGCAAAACAGTGGCGGCTTGACGCGCGAGAGGCGAGGCGAACAGAGGCCACGGCAGCTGTGATGGTAGTAGTCGGCTCAGCACTCAAGAAAAGTTGATGGCAGGTTGGCGTACGGCTCATCTTGGTGGCGAGGTCGTGCAAGAGGCAAGCCAAGGCGGCGACGACTCTGAACCGGCAAGGCGGCCGACTGACCGAGCCAGGGCGGCTTGGCCATGGCAGAGTCAGAGCGCGGCCAGGGCGGCTCGACGGCAAGGGGAGGCCGTGGCGGCTCAATGGAAGCGGCTCGAACACAGAAAGGAAGGCGGAGACGAGTCCGTTCATGTTGATCTCTTCCTCACGAGGGAGTTGCTGTATAAGCCGGGTCTCCTCTAGTTGTATCTAACCTTCGAGATTATTTCGCTCCTTCTTGAGGTGCCCTGCCCCTTCTTATATAAGTTAGAGGGGCGGGTTACATGTGAAGTCCTAGTAGGATTAGGATTACTCTATTACAAGTGAAGTCCTAGTCTTGCTTCCTTTGTAAGGGAATATTCCTTATGCGTTCCTCTTAAGCCGGCCCACCGGACACGCACCTTAAGTCGGTCTTCTCATAAGCCGCCTTATGGGCCGCCGAGTCTTGTCGCTCCTCTGTCCTGCCTGCTGGGTCACCAATGAATCACCAGGCCCGGCCGGGTCATCAGTGAGTGAAGAGATCCGGGCGGGTCACTTAGTGAGCCGCCAAGTCAGGGCGGGTTACTAGTGAGTCACCAAGTCCGGCCGGGTCATACTTCCAGCTGGATCATACCGCGGGATATATCCCCAACACATGTCGTTGACCTTCCTAGGTGTCTCTTATTGTTGCCGCGCACACGACGCTTCGTGGTTTGCTCCTTGTGTTTACCTGGCACCTTCCCCCGTTCGTGAGGCTATGGCATCGGGCTGCTGCTGGCTTTGCTTGCTGTCATTTGGGCTGTTGCTAGAGGCGAGCAGCAGCAAGAAATTTGTTTTGTTCCATGAATTTCATAGTATAGTGAAGAGGAAAGAAAAGTCAAAGAGAGAGAGTGTGTGTGTGTGAGAGAGAGGATGAGAGCGCATAGCAACAATGAGAAGATAAGACTGGAATGTGTGGCCAAGAAGGCACCACATTTTCAATTGAGAACTGGCTACTAGTTTTTCCAACTAGGTGTTTCTTTTTTAAGTTGTAAAACATGTACACGTCTAAAAGAAAAGAAAAGTTCAATTTCTAAAGATGACTTGCTTCGACGTGCAAACCAATGCAAAAATTGTACATGTTCGCCCATCAAAACTTCATCAGTTCGTATGGAAAGAAATTTAAAAATAGGAGAATGTAAAAAACGATTAAAAAATGTTTGTCGCAAGCAGCTAGATTCTGTCAAATGAGTACTCGTTCTATATACTTGTGATAACACTAAAATACAAAAATAAAATATGAAATCCATCGGGGTGGATGGGTGGGTGAGGGTTCATGTTAGAAAAATAAAGTGTGCACTTGGACAATTTCGTACAAAAAAATGTGAACTATGGAAGCTCAAATTCAATAATATGGACAGTTCAAAAAATAATGAGAACACAAAAGGGACGCACATATTTTTCTATTAAAAAATCCCACGCATTTTCCCCTTTCTTTTTTAAAATAATAACCAAAAATTAAAATTAAAAATGGCACAGTAGTTTGATGTTTGTAACCAAAACATAGTTTTCACGTTTCTAAAATAACTCTAGAAGGTCAAATTAAAATAACAGAGCAGTTCAATTTTTTTATAAATAATGGACTTCACCATTTCAGAAAAACTAGAAGTCCAGATTTAAATAATAGAGTGGTTCCATGTTTATTACAAAAAATATTTGTTTTGTTACCGAATAAATAAAATCAAGAAGTTTAAATTTAAAAAAATGGAAGTACTTCGATGTATACGGAAAACCCAAAATTCTTTCTGTTTCTAAGAAAAATAAAAGTATGAAGTTCAATTTAAAAAGAATGGGTTGATGCTTATTTAAAAATCATATTTTCTTCTAAGAAGTTCAAATTAAAATAAGAGAGAAGTTTGAATGTTATAAAAACTCAGATTTTTTCTAGTTACTAATGAATAAAATGAAGAAGTTCAAGTTCAAATAAAAGGAACAACTAAAAAAGGTTAAAACGTATTTCCCATTTTAAAAACTAGAAGTTCAAACTAAAAATACAAAGTGGTTCGATGTTTATTAAAAAATCTAGTATTTTTCTATTTAAAAAAACTTAGATATCCTTTATTATTAAAGAATCAACCATGAAGTTCAAATTGAAAAAACAGAGTCAAATTTGATGTTTATTTAAAAATCAATAACAACTCTTTACTTCATAATAAAAAATGTGAAGTTCAAATTACAATAACATAGAAGATCAAAGTATATTAAAACCTAGGATTTATAAGTTTAAAAGACAAAACCAACATCATTTTGGGCATTTCTAAAGACAACTCATAAACGGCCATGAATTTTGGAAAATTCTCTACATGCCAAGGTTTCTCCCTATTCAAACTCTCTCCAACAAAAAAAATCATATGATCTATTTCGTTAAATGGTTTAAAAATCTGGTCTATATTGGTCAATAAAAATAAGTTTTAACATATACAAGAAAGCTCTTAAATGACCCGCATTAGAAAAACTGCTCAACCCATAAAGTAGTGTCATTTTATGGCTTTCTAATGGTATATCTTTTGCTCAATGTTAATGAGTGTTTTAGGAGTTATGGGTAAAAAGCAGAGAGAAGTTCATAGTTAAAACAACCAGCGGTTCAACTAATACATGGAGTGTGTTTCATATAGGAGAAAAGAATAAAAAGGCAAAGTCTAAAAAGACTTTTGCTGGAAGTTCACGTGGTCGGCCCAGGAAGTTCAAAAATCACTACTGCGGGATGCTACTAACGCGACACTACGATCAGAGACCCTTTGACGAAACTGTGCGATGCAATAATCACAAACGGTGGTGTAAAAAAGTCAAAAAAGGTGCAAAACGTTTGCGATGGAGGATGCATCAAACACGGTTCAAATTTTAGTTGTGTGTGCGATGCAGGGCATACGATTCAGTTCAATTAACTGTTTGCGATGAGGAGGAACAAGAGAAATGGGCAGCCAGATGGAGGTGTGTGCGATATACAGCATACGGTTCACTCGGATGAACTGTTTGTGATTAGGCAACACAAAAGAAACGGTCAGCCAGATCAAGGTGTGTGCGATATACGACATGCGGTTCACTCGGATGAACTGTTTGTGTTAAGACAAGAGAACAGAAACGGTCCAATATAACAAGATGTGTGTGATACGCGGCAAACAGGTTTGTAATCAGAAATGTGTGCGAAGACCCATAATAACACATACGGTTGCTGCTAATAAGACGTGTGTGTTGTGCGATGGGATTGCATACAGAACAACAACAACATATATATATATATATATATATATATATATATATATATATATATATATATATATATATATATAGACACACACTTATAAGGACATGGTTGCATAACCAAATTAGACATCCACTTACATAGGTGGCTACTATAACCATGGCATTTGCACACACCAAAGTAAACTATTACATGCATAATTACATAGGTGGCTCTACACACATGACATTTCCACACACCAATAAAGTAAACTATATATTACATGCATGATTAACTAGCATAAACGATCATCTGATCACCATCTATTTCTTGTGACGCTTGCTCTGCTTGTGGCTTGATCCGGGCTCGTCGATTTGGGTAACGAGGCTCTTCCTCATGTCAACAATCCGCCTGTGCATCTCGTTGCGTGTGTACACACTCTTGGCTGCGAACCTGAGGTGAGGTTCATCCAGTTGCCGCATCCAGGCCCTGTGCCAGGATAGGGGACTTGTTCTCTGGGAATCCTGCTTCATCTTTTCGTAGTAGGGTCGACGATGGCCGAGGCGAGTTCGACCAGGGAGTCCTTCTTCATGTTGCCCCAGACCTTGTAGTGGTCATGGATTTCGACAAGGTTCTTGCAGGCCAAGCCCGTAACACTGAGCACTTTTACATCGTCAGTGGTTTCCACCATGGCGAACTTGTAGTCGGTGCTGTTGACAAACCTGTTGAAACGGTCACAAGGCTCTGTGGCCATGCAGTAGTGGTAGATGAGGACTTGATGGCGCACGCACAACTGGGCGACGGCAACCTTCTGATCTATGCCGGGACGACCACCTTGTACTTGTCTCAAGCAAGCAACTGCTCAACGTTGTTGATGTAGTCGTCCACCATGGCCGAGTCGATGGTGTACACCACCGAGAGATCCGAGATCCGTCTACCTCGCGTGAGTCTCCACTCTATGCTCGCCGAACTCCATTGGAGCACCACTAGACATCCCCTCTATGTGTCATCGTGGGTGTGCTTGTTGTGTTGTGGGGCACGATCGAAGGTTGAAGAGACTAAGTTTATAATGGCCGCAGGAATTAAGGGGGAAGCCGGACGGCCAGGAATATCGGCAGGCCCTGATGGCAGTTCTATTTTGCAGCGCGTAACTCCATCGTGCCGCACGTAACTGCATCGCATGGTAACACGCGCGCCCATAACCGCATGCATATGGGGCCCTCGACGTGATCGTGCGCACGCCCAACCGCTGGCGGAGCGCGCGGAGAGGGACGCGAGCAAAGCGCTCCGCGGTCACCTCAACGGCGAGCAACCATATATATATATGCATATAGCAGTTGAAGACGCAAGGAAAAGTTGTCCACAAGCCGAGCGCGCCGACGGACGCGAGCAGAGCGCGCCGCGGCGCCTAACGGCGGGATAGACCTTCATTCAAGTCAATCAACATGTGTTCAAGAAACAAAAATTATCAAAAAGTAATGAGATAGACACTGGCATCACAACTTATAAATTGACGGATGGAGTACTAGTTATAGTGATGCATATAATTAAGCAAAGGGATCGCACATGTCTGTATTGACTGGAACGAGAATGCAATAGCACAATAAGAATTAAGGCCACGATGATGCGATCGCAGTGGTGGTTACAGGAGGTAGGAAGAAAGATGCATCCATCAACGTACGACCTCCTCCCCCTCCTCAACTCAGTGCATTGGGCCACCGACCGGCGGCTAAGGAGCAACGGCTTTTGTCGCGAGGTCAAGGTGCTTCTCAGCAAAGGCATCCAAGGCTTCCAGCCGGCTAAAGAAGGCCAACATTGTAGCGTCCCCACTGGCCTTGTAGATACCTATGTACACGATTTGCTCGTACACATGGATGTGTTGGTCGACGGATTCTTGCAGGGCAAGGCGCCTCGCGGCGAGCGCGACCTCCAGGTGGACATTCTTCATGGCGTCGGCGGGCAGTCGCAGGGCCACCAGTGCTTGAAAGAGATTCCGACCATGGAGGCCGATTAGGGTGGCAGGCAATGAGGAGCCCGGGCGCCCGGGATGGAGGAGTACGGCGATGTCTTCCGCGAGCTTCTTGATGACGGTGAACCTGTTGGTGGTACGAACGATCATCTGGTCCAACTGATAGTTGTAGCTGGCGTCGACGGCAGCCATCCACTAGCCGGTCGCCAACACCGTATGGAGACGGTCCACGATGCCATGCTGCAGGTTGGCGTCGTGGACCATCTGGCACAGCCGCTGGCAGCTCGCGCGCATCACCGCCATGGGTCTGGAGTGAGCACTTTTGCGCTTATTAGTGTAGGTGCTTAGGAAAATGCTTAGGCGCGTACAATGTGGTAGATGCATTGGAATGGGGGCGCCTTTATATGAGTGCAAACTGCCATGCATTCACATCCTGCTGCCTCTTTTCCCGGTCCTCCTCCCATTACTTCCCTTATGCATCACTGGTGCGCGTCGGTCCTAAACAAACGGTTTTTAACCCCTTTCCGCGACGCCATTCAGAACCGTCGCTAAGTGAGTGTGGGCGATAGGGGGTCCTTCCCACACGACCCAGAAACCATTGGGGATATGCCCTCTTGGCACACACTCAAATACAGAAATACGTACAGTAGTGCTCAAAAAATACAATTATACAGGCGAAATCATTTCCGGTCGTAAGTACATCCCACACAGCCAGTCACCACTAAACGTTTCCGTTCGTATATACAACCCACACAGTCACTACAAGGAAAACATTTGCGCAAGGTGGCGTAACGCAAACAGTTTTGAAGAGAATGTCGTGTGTGATTGTTCATTGATCCAACATGGTTTATTCCTAGAAACTGTGCGTGTTGCCTGAGGTCATCGTCCACGGTGGTTTCTCATTAACCGTTTGCAATAGGAAAACCCAATTAGCAAGCTAATTGGCCAATTAGCGGGCTAATTGCCCTATTATTAATAATCCATTTGCTAATCTAATTGACATTCATATTAAGCACATAATATATTTCATTTCCATATTAAGGAAGCAGGATTTCATAATTGAAATACATCCGAGTACAACATGATATAGCTTCAACACTCAGCTACCCCATTACACAACTGCACCAGCACCAAGTTTCACATGCAACTTCTAGAACCTTTCAAAATTAGCATCATAGACGGTACATAGACAGATGCATCTCATCTGGAAAACTGCTGAAGTGGAAGGCGAATATTGAGCCTTCATTCATGTTGAAGGTCTTTGCAACTTTAGGCCAGTGCCTGTGGATGATTGACCGTCCATCCTTCGACCTCTTCAGGAACACTTCAATATTGAACTGTGGGTGTTGTATGAAAACCTTCCTCGCCTCCTGACCACAGAGGTGGTTTGAGAGGTAATCATAAGTGAACCCTTAAAACAAGGATATGCATAAATATCTTCTCTATATTGGAAATGGGGCAAAGGAATAAAAAATGGCAAGGTATAATAGTTAGTGCCATCTTGTAAACCCCAGTGCTTCCCATCGTTTCCTTGCAACACATATAAGGTAGTTAGTCATCAGGTTAAGTAAGGGTTCGCATGCTATCAGTAAAATATGTTGATGATAAATAAGCACATTGCAGATTCATCAAATTAATTCAAGCCACATGGAAAACCCATTTATCCAAACCAAGCATTATTAAGAACTAGGAAATATAGCACTTGTATATGTTTCTCATGTATTAAGTGCAGCCAAATTCGATTTATTCCTCACATGGTATACAATAACAGAATGCAGCCACAGCAATTGAACATCGCATTGCAGAATTGAACCAAGCAGTTAACTAAACACCATAACAAATGAACCAAACATTAACTGAGCACCACATTGCACAATATAACATACTCCTAATAGAAGATCAGACAGTTAACCAAACCAAGCATGCTTAACAACTTGGAAATATAGCAATTGTATTTGTTTCTCATGTATTTAGTACAGCCAAATTAGATTTATTCCTCACATGGTATACAATAACAGAATGCAGCCACAGCAATTGAACATCGCATTGCAGAATTGAACCAAGCGGTTAACTAAACACCACAACAAATGAACCAAACTTTAACTGAGCACCACATTGCACAATATAACATACTCCTAATAGAAGATCAGACAGTTAACCTAACCAAGCATGCTTAACAACTTGGAAATATAGCAATTGTATGTGTTTCTCATGTCTTTAGTACGGCCAAATTCGATTTATTCCTCAAATGGTATACAATAAGAGAATGCAGCCACAACAATTGAACATTGCATTGCAGAATTGAACCAAGCAGTTAACTAAACACCACAACAAATGAACCAAACATTAACTGAGCACCACATTGCACAATATAACATACTCCTAATAGAAGATCGGACAGTTAACGAAACCAAGCATGCTTAACAACTTGGAAATATAGCAATTTTATTTGTTTCTCATGTATTTAGTACAACCAAATTTGATGTATTCCTCACATGGTATACAATAACAGAATGCAACCACAACAATTGAACATCGCATTGCAGAATTGAACCAAGCAGTTAACTAAACACCACAACAAGTGAACCAAGCCACAACAAATGAACCAAGCAGTTATGTAAACACCAATTGAACAATATAACATACTCCTAATAGAATATCAGACAGTTAACCAAACCAAGCATGCTTAACAACTTGGAAATATTGCACCCTGAAGAATTGAACATCACATTTGCAGAATTGAACCAAGTAGTTAATTGAACACCACATTGCACGACATATAGAACATATACACTATAGCAGAAGATTGCATGGTGAAAGTAGATAGCACAATTCACTAGAATTTGTTACGGAAAGGCATTAGCTAGCAAACTGAACATGGGTCCTTATAGTGTGCTAATAAGACAAGCTACTCCTCATTGTTGGAGATATCGATGACGATTGGCTCCTTGGACATGGAAGAGGGCGAGGCCTCCGCGTCGTGGGTGCCCTCGTTATAGTGGTGAGTTTCCTGAGCCGCTCCGGGCACCAACCTTCTGGCTCTTGAGATGAGGTAAGCACGTGCACGCTGAGAAAACACCTGGTAGTCTTCGTCGAAGGCACCGACGGTGGCCTCGAGAAAACGCCATGAACTGTCGTTTAAAGCAGCCAACCGCGTCGCGGCGTCGGTGCGCGAGGCATCAACGGTGGCCTCGACGGCGAGGTGCTCCTCCAAGATCTGGGGGTCAACACGAATGGCAGCCATCGCGACCTCATCCGCGCGTGCGGCCGTGATTTGCTTCTCCGCTGCCAAATGCTCCTTGAGGTCCTCACTATACTGCGTGCACCATGGCTTAGGCCGGCGCTTATTTGGTGGAGGGGTCGGTGATTTGGGTGGAAGGTGACGCACTCGCGCCGGCGGTCGGGGCATGTGGGATGTGGAAGGAGGAGGAGGATGGGGGTCGGGTGTGTATTACCTGCCTGGATAGGTGAGGCTGAGCAGCGTGAAGGAGGGTCGTCGGCGAGGAGGTGGCGGTGCTGCAAGCAAGGAGTGAAGGTTTCAACTTGGAAAGGAAGGCGGAAAGAGGGGAAATGTGGCTTTTGGTAAGGGGGAGGGGGAGGGCAGGTAGATATTTCCGCGGAAGCCAAAAATTTGGAATCACTTCAGCCAAAAAATTGGCGCGCAAAGTGTCATCAGACACGGTCCCTTATTCAGACACGGTCCGAAGATATTTTGTGTTGCATCTCACACGGTTGGTTATAATAAATTGTGTGGGATCTGCTTGATTTTTGGTCTTGATTTGAATTACATAATGGGGTCACAATGGCCATGGACGGTGTTTGAATTGCTAGACCTTTTATCTGCAGTGATCATAAAAGAATTGGAATTATTCAGGGTTCGTTTGGACATTTTTATGCATTAAGTGGTTTTCAATGCATTTATGTGCAAAATTCAAATTTGAACTACATGCGCATGCTCCAGTGCATATAAATTCATTGAAAAATCAAATCTTTGTCCTTGGGTGCATGTTTAGGTCCCATGCAAGAAATGGGAATGAATTTCAAACACCATGGCACCGTTGATTGCCGGCAAAACATTGAGATGCCTGGTTTTTAAATTCTAGTAAATCCAAAACTCATTTGAAATTCATGAAACTTGGCATGCTATCATGGAGCGGCATCAACATGCCGTGGTACAAATTTTGTCCCATTTGGGGCAGGTTTGGGTATACGCTTCTCACAAACTGGAGCTTCTCACAACAAGCATGATGGTTTTCGGTAGGGAACATCCCACCTTTGGGGACAAAACGATATCCATTGCCTCTTATTGCTTTCAAGTTTTTTTCTCGTGTCAACATAGAACAACATGAGTGTTGTGTGAATTTTTGTGATTTTTCGGGGTTTGTTTGGACATTTTTATGCATTAACCGAGTTTTCAATGCATTTATTTGCATAATTCAAATTTGAATTATGCACATAATTTATATGCACTAGAGCAATTTATATGCACGGTTGGTTATAATTATGCACATAATTCAACATAAAAGATTTGATTTTTCAACCAATTTATATGCACTAGAGCATGTGCATGTAGTTCAAATTTGAATTATGCACATAAATGCATTGAAAACTCAATTAATGCATAAAAATGTCCAAACGAACCCCGAAAAATCAAAAAAATTGACACAACACTCCTGTTGTTCTATGTTGACACGAGAATTTTTTTGAAAGCAATAAGAGGCAATGGATATCTTTTCGTCCCCAAAGGTGGGACGTTCCCTACCGAAACCATCATGCTTGTTGTAAGAAGCTCTGGTTTGTGAGAAGCATATACCCAAACATGCCCCAAATGGGACAAAAAATTTACCACGGCATGTTGATGCCGCTCCATGATAGCATGCCAAGTTTCATGAATTTCAGACGAGTTTTGGATTTACTAGACTTTAAAAATCAGGTATCTCAATGTTTGTGGTCGAGTGACGGTGGCAGGGTATTTGATATTCATTCCCACTTCTTGCATGGGACCTAAGCATGCAACCAAGGACACAGATTTGAATTTTCAACCAATTTATATGCATTAGAGCATGTGCATGTAGTTCAAATTTGAATTATGCACATGAATGCATTGAAAACTCAGTTAATGCATAAAAATGTCCAAACGAACCCCGAAAAATCCCAAAAATTGACACAACACTCCTGTTGTTGCATGTTGACACTAGGAAAAAAATTGGAATCGAGAAGATGCAATGGATATCATTTCGTCCCGAAAGGTAGGACGTTCCCTACCGAAACCATTAGGCTTGTTGTGAGAAGGTCTGGTTTGTGAGAAGCATATACCCAAACCTGCCCAAATGGGACAAAAAATTTACCACGACATGTTGATGCCGGTCCATGATAGCATGCCAAGTTTCATGAATTTCTGACGAGTTTTGGATTTACTAGAATTTAAAAACCAGGTATCTCAATGTTTGCGGCCGAGTGACGGTGGCAGGGTGTTTGACATTCATTACCATTTCTTGCATGGGACCTAAGCATGCAACCAAGGACACAGATTTGAATTTTCAACCAATTTATATGCATTAGAGCATGTGCATGTAGTTCAAATTTGAATTATGCACATGAATGCATTGAAAACTCAGTTAATGTATAAAAATGTCCAAGCGAACCCTGAAAAATCCCAAAAATTGACACAACACTCCTGTTGTTCTATGTTGACACTAGGAAAAAAAATTGAAATCGAGAAGAGGCAACGGATATCGTTTCGTCCAGAAAGGTGAAACGTTCCCTACCGAAACCATCACACTTGTTGTGAGAAGCTCTGGTTTATGAGAAGCTTATACCCAAACCTGCCCCAAATGGGACAAAAAATTTACCACGGCATGTTGATGCCGCTCCATGATAGCATGCCAAGTTTCATGAATTTTGGACGACCTTTTGGATTTACTAGAATTACAAAAGCAAGTACGTCAACGTTTGCCGTAGAGCCACGATGTCGTGGTGTTCGAAATTCATCCCCATTTCTTGCATGGGACATAAGCATCAACCCATGGACACATATATGATTTTACAACCCATGTTGGTGCACCGGAGCATGTGCATGTAGTTTAATTTTGAATTGTGCACCTGAAATGGCTAGAAAACCAATTTAATGTATAAAATGTCCAAATGAAGGCAGAACGCATGATCTCAGAAGTTCAGATTGATAACTGCCAGAATTTCACATACTACACAATGTGCATTTTGTATTAAAAAGGATTGAAAATGCAAAGCCTAAAGTTTTGTTGCTAGAAGTTCAAGTGCTCGGCCCGAGAGAGTTCAAAAATTCTTGTGAGAGAGGTTGAACAGAAATACGTGACAGAAGTTCAAGGTGAAAACAACAAGAAGTTCAAGTACTTCAAGGTATGCATTTCAGGTGAGAAATAAAAGTATAGAAAAATAAAAGCTTAAAAGGTTTTTTGAAAGACGTTCAAGTGCTCTGTCCGAGGAAGTTCAAAAATTCTTGCGAGAGAGGTTTACCTTGTATTTCCATGTTCGATATTTTTCGTATAAAAACGAATACAATTCTTTACTCAAAATATAGAAAGGTGAAGTTCAAATTGAAATAACAGGGAAGTTCTAGGATTTACCTATTCAAAAAATAAAAAACACAACGCCATTTTTTGCACTTTTAAAAACAACTCATAAACGAAAAAATGGTTGCTAGAATTTCAAGTGCTCAGCGAGGAAAAGTTCAAAAAATTCTTGTGAGAGAGGTTCACCGTGTATTTAGATGTCCAAAACACATAAAAAATATGTTGTTTTTTGTGTTTTAAAAATTCTCTCAAACCAAAGAGAAGTTCAAAGTGATAACAACCGGAAGTTCACGTACTACATGGTGTGTATTTCATATAAGAAAAATAGAATAAAGTGAAACAGAGTGAAGTTCAAACAAACATGCCCCAGAAGTTCAACTACTTCACGCAGTGTAAAAAACAGCATGTCAAAAACAGAGTGAAGTACAAACAGACATGCCCGAGAAGTTCAACTACTTCACGCAGTGCATTTCCATTAGCGATGAAGGCAGAAATCATGATCTCGTCATTTTCTAGTTTACTTCAAAACGACAGGAATATCATTTGTGTAAGTTCAAGTCCTTGGTCGGAGAAAGTTAAATAAAATATTGTGAAAGAGGTTTGTACAAAAAGAATATCATTTGTGTAACACTGATGAAATGGATGAGAAAATTACAAACGAAAATATGTCACGGAAGTTCAATGTGAAAACAACAGGAAGTTTACCAACTACACTGAATCAATTTCAGATGAAAAACTTTTAAATCGTCGCGAGTATGAAAAAATGGTCAACACAGGAAAGTTGCGTGTTTACAGCAGCTTTGCATCGGTATATCATTTGCTCAATTCTGGTGAGTGGATGGAGAGCTACGAGCAAAAAAAGCACGTGAAAAAACAGAGTGAAGTTCAAGTAGACATGCCGAAAAGTTCAAGTTCTTCACGCGGTGCATTTTCGAAGAATCTGTTTCGCGATAAAGACAGAACGAATGATCTCACCGTTTTCGAAATTACTTGAAAACGACTAGGAATCGGAGAAAACCGTCAACATGAAAAAGTTTTGCATTTTCCGTACTTTTTTAGCGGTATATTATTTGCCCCATTTCGACAAAGTTTGTTGAAAATATGTTTTTAGCCATTTTCAAAATTGACTTAAATCGCAAGGAATTGGGAGAAACAATATATACCAAAAAGTTTCACATTTCTACAAGCTTTCCAACACCATATCATTTGCTGCATTCGGACATATTAAAAAATTAGCTCGAAAATACGAACTCAGTGAAACTTGTATCATTTTCTAAATTACTTTTAAACTGTTAAAAATTAGAAAAAACTTTCAACATGAAAAAGTAGTGCATTTTCATAAGCTTTCTAACGCCATATCATTTGCCTCAATTGGATTAGCCATTTAGAAATAGCATTGAAAATATGAACTCGGCTGTTCGGTCTACGAAATTCTATGATTTTCCAAATTACTCTTTATCTATAGGGAATTAGAGAAAACTTTCAACATGTGGAAGGAGCGGTTTTGCAGCAGCTTTCCAACGCCATATGATTTGCCTCATTCCGATAAACGGTTTAGAAATGCGACCAAAAATACGATTCACGTTTTTGTATGAAGAAAAACGGTTTTCAAAACTGCTCTTAAACCGCTTACATTTTGCCAAAATTTTAACTTGGGTCATGATACTCATGCCCATAGCTTTCCAACGGTATATCGCAAGCCCCATTTGGGCAATGTTTGCGGAAGTTCAACCTAGCACTGGGGGAAGTTCAACGTACTACTGCCTGAGCAGGTCAGGTTGTGATCAGAATAATATTCTCATCCCGTGATCAGAGTAGTGTTTATATATATATATATATATATATATATATATATATATATATCATCCCTATCATCCCTTTGACCGATAACGAGGGGGGTTTGGCCATGAGTATCCTCCTAGTTCGTGTTAGGGCGGGTCACCGTCACATGTTCGAGCAAGTTCAAGCTCATGCATTCTCAGGATTCCCTCCCACATGCATGGGTTGGTGGGTTGGACCGACACCATACCCTACATATTTCGTCCTTAATTACCTGGCTTTCATGGTGATTGTCTATATCGAGAGGTAGGCGCCACATCTAAATTGTACATTATTTGATATTGTAAACACATCGTCCCTTCCAACGTACATCATTTTGGGCCGCATGCAGGCGGTGCTGGTTTTGTGGCCCTCTCGTGCAATTTTTGATGATGGTCCAATCTATTGGCGCAAGCGGTGGGTGTGTGTGTGCGTGTGTGTGTGTGTGTGTGTGTTCTATCCATTTTTGATCGACAACAACAGTGGTCGTTTGACCAAGCGATAGATTCATTGGTCCATCCTATGGTAGGTCATGGCGACATGCATGTATTACCAAAGTACCAGAACGTGCATCCGTCCCACCGACGCAAGGTGGGAGGTGGGGCAAGCACCCCAGCAAGGTAGCTACGACTTAGACTGGGGCTTTCCGGTTTGCGAGGCAGGTGCCACCAAAGTTGTGCATTGTGTATTTAAACATCAAACCCTCTATTTCTACATATATTTGGCCACTTCTAGGTGGTTGTTGACTTCTGGCCCCTCTCATCGATATTCGATGATGCGCCCAACCGTGTGCCCGCGTGGTCAAATTTGTGCATTGGAAATTTGAACATCACACACCACCCTTTTCATTCATATATATTTGGGCCACATGCTGGTGTGCTTGTCTTTTGACCCTCTCTCACATTTTCTTTGCTGCCAAATGGTGCTATGTATGAAGACTCGGATGACGCTCAACGGACACGAGTGCACTGGCTTAACCGTGTGCAATGCTAGTGCGCTGTGAAATCACCACGACTGCGTAAGCGCGAGCAAGGGTGGAGGTAGTGGCTTAACCGTGTGCGATGCTAGTGCACTGTAAAATCACCACATGCGCAAGCTAAAGGCGGGTAGTTTATATAGGATGAATTCCACGTCTACGTATGAAAATTAGGATGAACCGTGTGCGATAGACCAGCTAGCTAGAAATCTAAAAACAAACTACCCGCCTTGAGCGGATGCAAAAATCGACGGTCCACCGCTTTTCCTTATTATCATACACGCATATTCTTATTGGACCGTGTGCGGTCTTGGGTGCTCCCGACCCGCATCAATTTCTTTACCCAAATTTTAGTAGTCGCGGTATTTCGACCATCGCCCCCACTCCTCCACCACCGACCTTATAGTAAAATTCCAGTAGCCGAGGCATTTGAACCATCGCCCTCCCTCGTCCACCACCATCTCCACCCGCCATTACTAAAATTTTCAGTAGCCACGACGTATCCTCAAACACCACCCCGCCCCTCCTCCACAGCCCCCCGCCATTAATAAAGTTTAGACGAGGCATGTGGTGTCCCTCCTCGCTAGATCCACATCCCCTACTCCAGAGAGTCGCAGCCTAAGCCCGACCATGTATCCTGGGGAGCCCGACGATTGTTCGGCCAAAAAGAGGTTTATCATGGCCTCTCCGGCGGACATTGGCAAGGTGGCCGCCGTTCGTCCAGACTTGGCAAGTCGATCCCGGAGCAACACCTCGCCGCGGAAGCCGGCGAGGACATTGACTACGTTGCCATGCCGAAGGCTTCACATCAGCGGGCTAGTGTATTACGGTATCTCGGGAAAGCTGGCTACGCCATCAAGCTCGTCGACAGTGATGGCTTCACACGGGCCATGTCACAGGTTAAGTGGTACATGCCCAACCCCTCTGGTTCAACCGCCATCGATCTCTTCGAAGGCCCTGCTGCTGATCTCCTCCGTCATGCGGTCAAGGATTTGCGATCCTTGTATGCCATCGAGCCCATTTTTTCATTTCTAAAGGACACGTTCTACGGCGGCGGCTTGGGATCCTCAATTGCCAAGTCAGGTCTCATCGACCACGACCATGACGAGGGCACCCACAAAGGGTCTTCCAAGGTGAAACAGCCCGTCTGCGACATCAGAGAGTGCACCATGGGTCTGTGCTCTTCCAACTGGAAGGATCCCTTCCATGACAAGTGCGGCAACATCCTATCAGCAAATCTTACTTTTTCTAGCTAGCCAACCCATACCCTTTGTTGTTGTAGCTTTTGCCATGCGGTGTTTTAACTGTGCCGTGTTTAATTATTCAAGTTATGCAAAAATGTAATGTTCAATAGGGCTATGTGATGTTTAAGTATGAATTGTCCACTTCAGTTTCATGAATGGCTATATTTGGTTGTTTATAGTAAGTAGATGCCTTGTTTATCTATATTTGGTTGTTAGGTTGGTTGCAGCGAGCATTTGTCCAGTTATCAAGCAGATGCCTTGTTTATCTGTATTTGATTGTTAGGTTGGTTGTAGTGAGCATTTGTCCAGTTTTCAAGCAGATGCCTTGTTTATCTGTATTTGCTTGTTAGGTTGGTTCCAGTGAGCATTTGTCCAGTTTTCAAGCATATGCCCTGTTTATCTGTATTTGCTTGTTAGATCGGTTGCAGTGAGCCTCTCTCCAGTTTTCAATGGCTATATTTGGTTGTTATACTAATCATTTATGCCTTGTTTATTTCAGTCATTCATAATTTGATGTTCATTATTGAAAGTGCGTTATATCGACTAGAGGGGGGTGAATAGGCGATTTTATGAATTCTTCACTGAGGAATTTCAGGGTGAGGAAATTCCTAAGCGAAGAACTACTTGCAGCGGAATAAGTACTCAGATGCATACATGACATAACATAAACATGGACATCATGATGGAATGAAAACAGACACAGAGTACAGGAAGCGTAAGCACAGGATAAAACAGGATGAAGACAATCAGACTGAAGAAATTGAACTGGGGAAATTGAGAAAGTCTTCAGTCAAAGTCTTCAAATAGATATGAACAAGTACTCAACACAGTAATGAGGAAATGGAAGAGTTGAGGAAATAGAACCAGTAGGCTTAGTGAAGACAATGATTTGGTAAACCAGTTCCAACTGCTGTGACAGTTGTACGTCTGGTTGGAGCGGCTAGGTATTCAAACCTGAGGGCACACAGTCCCAGACACACAGTCCTCACCGTATTCTCCTTGAGCTAAGGTCACACAGACCTCGCCCAATCACTCGTGGTAAGTCTTCAGGTGACTTCCAAACCTTCACAAACTCGGTAACTCGACGATCCACAATTTCCTCTTGGATGCTCTAGACCATGGCGCCTAACCGTCTGGAAGATGCACGGTCTTCAAAGGTAAAAAGCGTCAGATCCATGCAGGATCAATCTCTTCAGTGATGCTCAATCACTTTGGGTTTGTAGGTGTTTGGGTTTGGGTTTTCCTCACTTGATGATTTTCGCTCAAAGTCCTCGGAGGATGGGATGCTCTCAAATGACAAGTGTCAGTTTCTCTCGGAGCAGCCAACCAGCTAGTGGTTGTAGGGGGCGGCTATTTATAGCCTAGGGAGCAGCCCGACATGATAAGACATAAATGCCCTTCAATGATATGACCGTTAGGTGGGTAGATATTTTGGGACAGCTGGCGCATAGCACAGCAACGGTCGGAAATTTGACTATCAAATTCCTCAGGGCTATCATGTTCCTCACTTGTAGGCAATCCGCACTGGCGAATTCCTAACTCCTCAGTCAGAACAAATTCCTCAGAGACCAGAAGAACTTCGTCTCTGTCACTGAAGAAATTGACTGAACTGTATGAGATTTCCAATGGCTTCACTCGAAGGGATTGGTAGGTGTAGGATTTTGAGTTGAGCATCACATGGAAATTTTTCCTTAGTATTTCCTCGACCCCCTTTAACAGTACGGTGTTTCCTATGACTCAAGAAAGAGAAAATGAAACTACGAAAACAAAAGTATTCACGCTTCATGTTCCTCAAATGAATACCAAGTCTTCAAGGTCACACCAATTTATTCACTTTCAAAGTCTTCAGAAAGTCTTCAGAAATCCAAAGTCTTCAGTCGAAGACGTTCATTTTTAGGGGTCGACTTTCTCTGTAAATATCAAACTCCTCATAGACTTATAGACATGTGTACACTCACAAACGCATCATTCCCTTAACCTATAAGTCTTCAATACACCAAAATCACTAAGGGGCACTAGATGCACTTACAGTCTCCCCTTTTTGGTGATTGATGACAATATAGGTTAAGTTTTCAACGGGGATAAACATATGAAGTGTACATACTGATATTGAGGAATTTGATTGCAAGATATAGAAGAACTCCCCCTGAAGATGTGCATAGTGAGGAATTTGCTTTTGAAGCAATGCACACTTGAAGAGTAGTATCATGGAGATCTCCCCCTATATCTTGTAATTCATACACGCATTTGGCATATAATGTGAAGAATTTGAAATGCATGATGAAATATGGTGACTGATGTAATTCAGCATGCGTGCATTAACATATATGAGGAATAAGCATGCAGAAGAAGACACCAAAAGTATCAGACCACCATAGGGTTTAAGTTTACAAATCGATCCAGCAAAGTCTTCAAAAGAATGAGAGTTGTAACTTAGCAAAAAAAACGCCCATATATGTAGACCCACTTGAAGACTAACTCTCAAATTTCTCCCCCTTTATCATCGAATGACCAAAAGGATCGAAAATGAGGACTAACGCCCCTGAAGAATATCATGTTGATGGAGGAGCGCCAGCATTGTTGGGGTCGTTTGTTGTTGTAGGGCCTGCCGCAGTGTCGTCCAAGTCTTCATGCTCGTCGGTTTCGCGTGATGAAGAATATGAGCTGGCCACCAAGGAAGGAACCTTGACCTTCTTGAATTTCTTTGGTGGAGGTGCAGACCAGTCAAAGTCCTCCTTGAGACCCATTTGCTTCAGATCTTCTTCACCATACAGATGTGATAAAACAGCCTAGGTGCGACCGAAGACTTCATGGAGGTAGTAATGGTTTTTCTTCACTACATTGTGTGTAGCAGTCATGTTGTGAAGAATAGAATCAAACTAACGCTTAACCCATTTGTGGTTTCGATCCACCTTCTGGTGAAGACTAAGAAGAAGCTCACGGTCAGTCATCACTCTTGGAGCTGTGGCTTGAGGATTTGGCTTTGAAGCATTAGCGGCAGAGTCATCATTGGTGGAATAAGATGCAGCTGCGAAACTGACCGTCCAATGGACGAATGCCTTCATCAATAATAGCAGGTGCCTTGCCCTTTTCATCAGCTGAGGAATATGTCCGCTTGAGGACTTCAATTGGGGGCAAGTAGCTGAGGTGATACTGAAAATCAGTCTTGTAATTGAGTGAAGACCTTGTTCTGAGGAATCTCATAATCCAAGGAGCATAAGGCTTCAGCTCAAACGGAGAGAGTGCAATATTTGCTAGAGTCCTCATGAAGAAATCGTGATAGTTCACAGGAATGCCATGCATGATATTGAACAGCAGATTCTTCATGATGCCAACAACTTCCTCATCAGTCGAGTCGTGGCCTTTGATAGGACTCAAAGTCTTCGTCAGAATGCGATAGACTATTCTTGGCACATACATCAATTCCTTCACGAGGAATTTGGTCCTTGGGGCTTGACCGGGCTTCAGCGGCTTCATCAGTACTTGCATGTAATGAGCGGTAAGTTCAGGTTCATGGTACAGACAACGAGCGCCTTCAAGGGGAGGACTGATTGGCAGGGCATGAAGCAATTCAGAGGCCGATGCTTTGTAGTGAGTATTTTCGGTCATCCAGTCCAAAACCCAAGAGTTCACATCGTCAGCATCTCCTGTAATGTGCAGTGTTGCATAGAACTGAAGAATTAGCTCTTCATTCCAATCAACAATGTCAGTGCAAAAGTTGAGCAGTCTTGTATCATGAAGCACACTGAGGACTGGGGTTAAGCAAGGCAGTGATTCCATGTCAACATGAGGAATATGCTCATGGTCGAAGACTTTGTCTTTGTTGAAAAGCAGTGAAGAATAGAAATTGGCCTGGCTAGCAGTCCAGAAACGCTTCCTTCTAAGACGAGCAGAGTCATATGGGTTATAGTCGGTGAAGAACACATGCTCACCGAAGAAGTCATCAGCCTTGAATTTCTGCTTCTTTGAGAAGGGATCCTTTGGCTTGGGCTGAGGAGTATCAGTCAATTGCATCACCACCTCAGGAATCGCAATCTCACGATCCACAGGCTGAGGAATTCCAGGTTCTTCTTCAGTGGCAGCCTGGGTCTTCAATTCTTCATTAACAATTTCTTCAGCACTAGTGGCTGGAATCTCTTCATGGACAGACGGTATGGGGTGTGGTTCTTCAGATCCCATTTGAACTGTAGTCACTGGGGACTGAGGAATTTGTTGCAGAGGTCTGAATAGAGGAGAGTTGGGGTGCCGACTTTCCCAAAAGTCATCATTCATCACTGGTGTTGTACTCCCAATGTCCACATCTTCTTCTTCACTCAGTTCTTCAATGCCAGCCTCTTCAGCAGTGAACCGAGGCATTGGCGATGAGACGATTGGGGTTGAAGGGATTGCATCCGCTTCAATTTCTTCATCCAACTGCTCTGAAGAAGCAACAGAAGGAATATCTTCATCTGATCCACTTGGGATCACATATTATTCATCAAAAGGAACAAGGTCCTTTGATGGCATGGATGAGACAGGAATAGCATCAATCGGATTTTCAAAAGAGCTAGTCAGTGGCTTCATCTTCTTTGGAGCTGAAGAATCTAATGAAGTTGATGCTTTCCTTTTCTTCACAGTTGCACGCTCCGCAGTCTTGGTCTTCTTCACATCTGATGCAGAAGGAAGAATTGGACTTGGGGTAGGTGCAGGAGGAGCAGAGGGAATTTGCTCATTTTCTTCAGGCACAACTGATGCAGTTCCCTGGCATTTTCAGTTTCTTCAGGCACAGCCGTTGAAGCTTCAGATGTCCTGACAATTTCTTCAGGCGCAACACTAGTGGTTGCCCTAGCAGTCTCTTCAGAGGCTGGAATGCAGTCATCAGCCCTGACACTAGCAATTTCGTCAGCAGCCAGATTGTCATCAGCGGTGCTGGCATGATCTTCAGTAGGCTGAGCAGATGCCTCAGCCTGAGGAATTTCCTGTTGCATTGGGGCTGCAACATTGGTAATGAACTTCTCAGTAATCTTCACAAATCTGACCTTGGCTCCAAGCCAGTCAGCATAGTAGCGATCAAATTCATCACTCAATTGCTTGATCTCTGCTTGCAGAGCAACGAGTTCTTCAGGGGAAAGCTTCAAGACATTTTGCTTCAGAAAGCGCTCTTTCTTGTACTGCACTTTCCTTCCCTGTTCATATTTCCATTTTTCCTCATGAATGAAGGCAGTCAAGACATGAATTTGACCAGGAGTGAGGTTCATCTCCGGCAAAGGTGTGTTGGGATCCTTGTGCCATAGGTCGATGAAGTCTAGGATCAACTTGGGATCCAGCATTAATGGCACATTGCTGCCTTTGGCTCTAGCGGCCCTGTGTTGCCTGTCTATGATGATTTCAGCAAGTTCTTCATCATCAGCTTCGTCTTCTTCATATGGGACTTGAAAGGCGACCTGCTTCTTGTGAGGACTTGGTCGGGAACCTCGTCTAGCAGTGGCCTTTGTCTTCAGCGGAGAGGGGCCAGTTGAAGAATTTGGTGGAGCTGAAGAACTAGCAGAGGCTCCTGAGGCAATGGAGATGCCTGTTGTCCTTTGGCACGTGGCGAGATGCACAGGTGTTGAGGATTTTGACGGAGGAGCTGGAGCAGCTTGAGGAATTGGCCGTGAGGGTTTTGAAGAAGTTGGCCGTGAGGGCATTGCTGAGGAACTTGGCCATGAGGGCATAGAGGTTGAAGCACTTGGCTTATGAGCAGGCTTCTTTGCCATGGACTTTGGCTTGCTTGCAGAGGCCTCAGTAGTGTTAGCAGCAGCAACAGAGTCTTCATTGAATTTCGTCACTGCTTCCTTTGCTATTTTGGCTAGCTTGGCCTGGCGCTTGGTCCATTCATCAGGATAATCCTCACCACGCTTGAGGCTGGTGGGATCAGCTTCTTGGCCAGGTGCCAATGGAGGTCTTGGGCATGGAGGGTTAAGAGCGAATTTCTTCATGTACTTAGGAGTGACATATCTGTACTCCCTCCATTCTCGTGCCATCTCCTCTCTATCCTTTGTATGCGCACCTTGCGCTGATTTTTGTCCTCCTTTCCATATTTGGCCTCATCAGGAGTGCAATAATCCTTGTAAATGTCATCAGGGATTCCGAAAGCAGTGTTGACCTCATGCCTCTTTCCACCTTTCTGAGGCTTCTTACGTCAGCCATTTTCTTCAGCTGAGGAATCTGAGCACTAGAATTCTCTGAAGAGGTGTGCAACTTTTCTTCGAGGAACGCTGCAAATGAGTTAAGTTGATGAGAACCTAGTGATTCAGCAGCGGACATGTGTACCTGTGAACAGAGTATAGTTGCAAAGAATTTGGAGAGGTCATATGCGTTCTCAAAAGGTTTTGCAAAACATAGCAAGTTGAGGAATTTGACCAGATGAGTCTTGAAGAATTTCACTAAGCGTTCTTTGTCTTAGGTTCCAAAGTTGTACAGATTGAAAATCCACACAATTTAGGAATCTTGAAGAAAAACGTTGCTTAGGGAAATAGATCAAGAACAGATGTTATGTGAGGTGTCTAGTGTGAAGATTTGAAGAATAAACACCTTTTGAAGATTTTGTAGAAAACATCCGAATCAACGAGGGCAGTAAAAGTAACTTTTAATTACCCTTGATGAAGAACACGACGAACTGGGAAGTGTAGATGAGAAGCTCGTCAGTTAAGATCTTCCACGCCCTAACTTGGCAGAGGAAGACAGCTACGGCGGCGGCGGAGTGAAGAAATCCGCGGCCGGCGCGAGTACGACGGCGACGAGGTTGAGGTAGTGAAGCTCTTCCTCACCGGCGACGATGGAAGTAGCGGCGGCGCTAGGGTTTGAGAAGCTCGAGCGGGAGAGAGGTCGAGCAGAGTAAAAACAAAGTGAGGAAGGGGAGGGGTATTTATAGCCGAGGTGAAAAACCACTTGTTCGAAGAAATTGGACGAACGTGCCCCTGACCCTTCTCATTCGCGTGACATGTGTCACCCACATACTGAGAGGTGGCGATCGTATGAGATCGTGGGTGAATAGATAAGTATTATCGTGGCATGCGGAACGGTTTGAGCGGCAAACGCCAAAAATTCAGATAAGATAAGTTTTAAAGTTCCGTTCGCAAATTCTTCAGCTGACAAGGACACAGTGAAGATTTTGAATGAGTTTCTAATAGAACGCACATGAAGAATTTGTGAATAGACTGGGTTGAGTTTAGCATAGAGGGGGAAGGGTCCGATCACATTCACTTAGTAGAAAAGGCAACTTGAAGAAATAGCAATAAGTGAATGCTGTAGAGGACATAAACTCAACATATAAATATAGCCAATGAAGAAAAACGACGGAAACAGTGAAGACATTGCAAAGTTGAAGAAATTGAACAACTGAGGAATTTCAGAAATGAGGAAAAACTCAAATTGAAGATTTTCAACTTTTGGTGGTGGCGTGACCCACCGTATAAGAATGATGATTTCAGACACCGCGTACAATTGTCGTAGGGTTCTGAGAATCAAATTCTTCGTTAATTTCTTCACACTTAGAGTGTTAGTCTTCATTGATTGAAGAAAAACGTTTCTTCATGTGTTGCACATCTAAGTCATCAATTTTGCATAAGTGTTAGGATGAGTGTCCTTTTCAAAGAACATTCGAAGATTCTAAGATATTTAGCTCACACCGCAACTTGCTAAATCTCTTCTCATCCAAGGGCTTTGTGAAGATATCGGCTAGCTGTTCTTCAGTCTTCACATGCTCAATAGAAATGTCGCCCTTCAACACATGATCACGAAGAAAATGATGACGAATCTGAATGTGCTTTGTCTTCGAGTGCTGAACTGGGTTATGAGCAATCTTGATGGCACTCTCATTGTCACAGTAGAGAGGCACATTCTTCACGTTGACGCCGTAGTCCTTGAGAGTTTGCTTCATCCATAGCAATTGAGCACAACAAGAATCAGCAGCAATGTACTCAGCTTCAGCAGTAGACAGTGATACGCAGTTCTATTTCTTCGAGGACCAACAGACCGAAGATCGTCCGAGGAAATGGCATGTGCCTGATGTTGACTTGTGGTCCACACAATCACCAGCATAGTCAGAGTCTGAATATCCAATGAGATCAAAAGCCGAGCCCTTGGGGTACCATAATCCAAGTGTTGGTGTGTGAGCTAGATATCGAAGAATATGCTTCACAGCCTTATGGTGTGATTCCTTCGGTGTAGCTTGAAATCGGGCACACATGCAAACACTAAGCATAATGTCTGGCCTAGATGCACATAAATACAATAAAGAACCAATCATGGAGCGGTATACCTTTTGATCGAAGTCAATACCATTTTCATCAGTGCATAGATGACCATTTGTGGGCATAGGAATTTTGACCCCTTTGCAATCTTGCATGCCGAATTTCCTCAATACGTCCTTGAGGTATTTCTCCTGAGATATGAATATGCCATTGCGCTGTTGACGAATTTGAAGACCTAAGAAGAATTTCAATTCTCCCATCATAGACATTTCATATTCCTCCCTCATCATATAACCAAATTCGTCAGTGTAACGTTGGTCAGTACAGCCAAAGATAATATCATCAACATATATTTGGCACACAAACAATTCACCATCATAAGATTTAGTGAAAAGAGTAGGGTCAAGTGAACCGGGTTTGAAGCCTTTCTTCATGAGGAATTCCTTCAAAGTATCATACCATGCCCGAGGGGCCTACTTGAGGCCATAGAGGGCCTTATTGAGTCTGAAGACTTTGTCGGGATGCTTTGGATTTTCAGAACCTGGGGGTTGAGCAACATATACTTCTTCCTCAAGCTTACCATTGAGGAATGCACTTTTCACATCCATTTGATATAAAGTGATATCATGATGGTTAGCATAAGCAAGTAATATGCGAATAGCCTCAAGTCTAGCAACAGGTGCAAAAGTTTCATCGAAATCAATTCCTTCAACCTGTGTGTAGCCTTGAGCTACAAGTCGTGCCTTATTCCTCACCACAAGGCCATTTTCATCTTGCTTCTTGCGGTAGATCCACTTTGTGCCAATGATATTGTGCTTGTGAGGATCTGGACGTTTGACCAGTTCCCAGACGTTGTTGAGCTCGAAATGATGTAATTCCTCTTGCATAGCTTGAATCGACTCAGGCTCCAGAAATGCTTCATCTACCTTATTGGGCTCTGTGATAGAGACGAAAGCAAAGTGCCCACAAAAGTTAGACAAATGTGAAGCTTTTGAGGGTGTGAGAGGACCTGGAATGTTGATGTCGCTGATGATTTTCTCAATCTGCACTTCGTTTGCAACACGAGGATGAGCGGGTTGCCGTCGAGGAATTTGATCAGCATTTTCTTCAGCACCATTTTCTTCAGGTGCATCAGCATGACGTTCTTCACGTTCTGGAATGATTTCTTCAACCGATTATTCGGTAGGAATGACATCCTCAGTAGCCTTGAACTTGATAGTTTCCTCAGGTGACTGTTCATCTAACACAGAAGGTAGGTGCTCTCTTTGCGAGCCATTAGTTTCATCAAACCGCACATCTACAGTTTCAACAACTTTGTGGTGAACGTTGTTGAAGACTCTGTAGGTGTGCGAGTCCTTTCCATAACCAAGCATAAAACCTTCATGTGCTTTCGGTGCAAATTTAGAGTTGTGATGGGGATCTCTAATCCAACATTTAGCACCGAAGACTTTGAAATAACTCACATTGGGTTTCTTGTCAGTGAGGAGTTCATATGCAATCTTCTTGAAGAATTTGTGAAGATATACCCTGTTGATGATGTGCACGCAGTATCAATTGCCTCAATCCATAGTGCGAGCCATCTCAACAAGAGTCCCGTTCTTGCGTCCACGACGCCATTCTGCTGAGGAGTGTAAGGAGCAGATAACTCATGAGTAATACCAAGTTCATCAAGATAGTCATCGAGACCAGAATTCTTGAACTCAGTTCCGTTGTCACTTCTGATGTGCTTGATCTTCACACCAAAGTTGGTTGAAGCCCTCGAGGAAAATCATTTGAAGACTTCCTGCACTTCATGTTTGTAAGTGACAATATGTACCCATGTGTAATGAGAGTAATCATCAACAATAACAAAGCCATATAGAGATGCATCATTTGTAATTGCTGAATAATGATTTGGACCAAAGAGATCCATGTGAAGCAATTCAAATGGTCGAGTAGTAGTCATGATAGTCTTTGCTGGATGCTTGGCCTTGGTCATCTTTCCAGCTTCACAGGCTCCGCACAAGTGATCCTTGAGGAATTTGACATTCTCAATGCCAATGACATGCTTCTTCTTTGCGAGCGTGTGCAAATTCCTCATGCCAGCATGACCAAGTCGTCGATGCCATAGCCAGCCTTCTGAAGCTTTTGCAAGTAGACATACGGCCGGCTGTGGTCCTGTAGAGAAATCAACAATATACAGATCTCCTCTCCTAAAGCCTTCGAAGACTTTGGAATTGTCAGCTTCCATGATCACAACACAACGATACTTGCCAAAGATGACAACCATATCAAGATCACAAAGCATTGAGACGGACATGAGGTTGTATCCTAAGGACTCGACAAGCATGACTTTGTCCATGTGTCGATCCTTTGAGATCGCAACCTTACCTAGACCCAATACCTGACTTTTGCCTTTGTCAGTGAAGATGATATGCTTCAGATGCGATGGAGATAAGGGGACATCCATCAATAGATTCTTGTCTCCAGTCATGTGATTTGTACATCCACTATCAAGGACCCACTCATTGGCTTTGGGTTGATCATCCTGCAGTTGAATTAGTGCGGCTTACAAACTCATATACTTCATGAGTGAAGAATATGACATCAAATTCATCAGATCAATTTCATCAAGTAGTGGAACAGATAAAATAGTATGAGGACGTGAGAAATGAAAGTTCATTTCTTCATGATTAGCCTGCGTCCTTTCAGGCAATTTTCAGGTCTCCAGCAAATTCTTCAGACGTTTAAGCATGTGTGGAGACCTGACTCTGCATAAAAGATTAGTTCCTTTTCTTCACCACCCACATCTGAAGGGGTGGCAAAGAGTTCATCATTCTGCGAGCTCCATAAGAGAATGGTGGCATAGAAGCCATTCCACTTTGTTTCACATAAGAGAGGTTAGGATAAGCATATGAATAAGCAGAGAAATTCTTCGAGGACTTATGAACATAATGGTTAGAAGAATAATGCTCATATTCATAGCCCTTAAATCTTCCCTACGAGACAGAAGTGTTAGCACGATGATGTTCATATGAGGACTTTGATCCTTTTGAGGAATTTGATCCACGTGAGGAATTTGGTCCATATGAAGAATTTGATCTGGGGTTCCTATTCTTCACAGGTGGTGTCATGATGACATTCACCTGAAGATTTTCAAGGCACCTTTTGGGAACCCAGATTTTCCTCATAGGGGAACCGTTCCTGCAGTTAGTGCCAACATATCTAGCAAATACTTCACCATTCTGATTCTTGAACAGTTTATAGTTGGAGTCAAATGACTTATCAGAAGAATGAGGAGATTCACATGTAAAGCCAGATAAAGTAGATGGATCTACTGGAGGTCCCTTTGCAGCACCCCATGAGGTTTTGGGGTACTGCTCAGGCTTCCAATATGTTCCATCAACATTGATTTTCCTCTCAAAGGCAATACCCTCTTTCCTAGGTGTAACACCCCCAGTGTCATGCTACAGTAATCCCTGTTAATGGTGCCATGTCATCATGTTACTGTTGCTAATCTTCACTTGATCCAAATCACAATTCAAATTCAAATCCAATCTAAAGTCAAAAATTCATATTTGCCAAACTTGAAAACTAAAATGTTCAAAGTGTGGAAAATAATCCCTATGTATTTTTCATGTTGGGACCAACCTCAGTTGGTTTCCCAAATTGCCCCTGGAATTAATTTAGTGGAACAACATTTTCAGATAAACACATTTATAATTCAACTATAAATTTGAACGGTTCCTTTTGGCCTCAAACTTTTTGTGCAACCTTATAGTGTTGACTAGGTTTTATGTGCAAAGTTTCATAGTTAACAAAAATAATTTTGTAACAAAAATAAATAGAAAACAGTAGCTGAAAATAGACAGTAAAAGGAAAATGCCTAACTGCTACTTTGTTAGTGGACTCTAGTGGCACCGTACATCTTGGCCCATCTAGCAACAATAGCCAGCCCAGCCCACCTCCATCTCCATCTCCCTCCACCTCCCGCTACATGAGGCAAAGGGGAGCGTGGCGGCCATCCGGGCCTCCCTGGCCGACGATGCCGCCGTGGCACCCATCCCACGGCCCCCCTGAGGTTAAGAGCAACCCCACAACCCTCTCGCGAACCCTAACCCTCACTTTCCCCTCCCTCGCTCGCTCTCGTCCAAATGGTCGCCGCCCGTCCGCCGCTCGTCACGGTCGTCGTCGTCACCACGGCCACCGTACTCCCCGGCGCATGAGAACACGTCCAGGAGGACCGTCACCATCGATTCTGTCCATCCCGAGCACCAAATCGAGCGGAGCTGCCCCGTACACTCGCCATCGAGCTCATCTTCACTGTGTACATCGTCGGCCTCCGTTGTCGATTGCCTCGTCTCCGGTTCGTCCCCGACCACCTCGAGCTCACCTCCGACACCGCGGTGAGCCCCTCCTCCTTTTGCCCCTTTTCTCCGGCTCGATCCGTGCCCGTAGTGGCCGCCCGTGAGCTCCGTCCACCATGGCCGCTGGAACTCAGTGTCCGCGCGCGCCCGCGTACTGCTGCTGTTGCTCCTGTGCGCGCCCGCCGTGGCTCTCCGCCGTGCCCTGCGCCCATCCGGCGCTACCACGCGTGCCTGGGCCGCGCCATGCTGCTGCTTCCGCTTACCACTGCTGCCCCTGTCCGATGCTGCTTTCTTCCTGCTACTGCTCGTTACTGCTGCTGCATACTAGCTTGCTGATGCTGCCCGAGATTGCATGCTCTAGCCGCTGTTGTTGCTCTGCTTGCCGCTGCGCCGCCGTGCTGCCGCTGCTCTGTGCTGCTAAGCTGCGGTTGCTGCTCTTGTGCTGCGCTGCGGCCGCCTGCAGCTCCTAGCTGGCCATGGAGCTAGTGCTCCTTGAGCACAGCCGTGGCTATGCCACTGCAAGTGGCCGGCCTTGTTTAATTAGACTAGGTCTAATTAGGACCAGTTAGGACTAGTTTAGTAGTAGTACTAATTTAGTACTAGTTTAGTCTTTAGAGCAAATGACATGTGGCCCCCTAGTTTAATTTAATTTAGACAATAATCTACCTCTATGACACTTACATGTGGGTCCCCTGTCCAGTTTGACCATTCAAACTATTGACTGGGTTGACCCAGTCTATGACATGTGGCCCCATTTGACCCTGTTGACCAGTTAATAGTTGACTGGTCAACTGCTGACTGGACACCCCCTGGACCCCACCAGTCAGCCTCTGTGGCTAGCACATGGCTGTGTACACTTAATATTTTCTGTTTATTTGCGAATTAAAACAAATGCAAAAATGGTTTAATCTTTGAAAATTAATATAAAATAAACCGTAGCTCGGATCGAAAAACTTTATACATGAAAGTTGCTCAGAACGACGAGACGAACTCGAATACGCTACCCACATACCTGTCAGATGCCTCTAACTATTTGAACATGGAACATTCCCCCTCCGGTCATCTGTCTCACACGGGTCCGGAACCGGGGATACCTTCCCGGTTGTTTTCCCCCTTCACCTATATCGTGCAGCGCTAACGTTAGAACACCCCTAGTTCTGCTTTTCGTCATGTCATGCTTAGTGGTACCTCTGTTTGCTTATATTTACTGTTTCTTCCCCCTCTTCTCTCCGGTAGACCCCGAGGCCGATGATGCCCCGGTGATCGACTACGTCGACGACGACCCCTCCTTGCCAGAGCAACCAGGCAAGCCCCCCCCTTTGATCATCCCGATATCGCCCATTCCATTCTCTCATGCTTGCATTAGATTTTGCTACTGTAATTGGTTGCTCCTATTCTGATGCATAGCCTGCTTTTGTAACCTGCTTATTGTTACCTACCTGCTTATCCTAAACTGCTTAGTATAGGTTGGTTAGTGATCCATCAGTGACCCCCACCTTGTCCTTGTTGCCCCTGCTTCATCATCGAAGACCCGACCAACGGGATCGAAGACCAGGCCCCGACACCGCACATCACTTCCCCTTAGTTGCTCGACACTACTAGGTTACTATCGAGTGCTGAGGGTGAGGCCTCATCAGCACTTCTGATGTTAACCCGCTAGTGTAGTTATTCGGTCGTGGTCATCGAGGGTGATTCCGCCTTAACCACTTTCGATACGACTCTGTCGTGCAACCCCTCAAGTGTGAACCTCGAGGGTGGTCCCTCTTACGTTCACCTTGATGATTACATCGAGTGGAATTCACCGGGGGTGATTCCTTGGGGTTTCCCCTTGATGTTTGGACACACAGTTACTATGGTTACTATGACTTTACACTGAACCATGTTACTAAAGACGGGTCGACCCTGAGGGGTACCCGCGCGAGCATAATTGCGAGTGATGTGGAGACGGGTTGACCTAGAGGGTGCCCGCGAGATAATTACGAGGCGTGGCCGGGCATTCTTAGCCCTTGCCGCAAGTCCTCGAGACGGGGCAACGGGGTCACATCTTTCGTGAGTCTCTGCTTGTTACCGCGCGTTCCTAATCCACTACGATTTGGATATTTGATCCAAGGGGCCTCTGGCCTGATAGCACTAACCATCACGTGGGCATAGTATGGGCGTTCTGCGTCGTATGCATCAGCCGAAGCTTAATAGACGTCATGCGACTGAGCGGCGCGCACCAGGTTGGACTGGTAAGCTCCCGCCTTTTTAAGGAGGTAGCTAGGTCTGCTCACCGGCCGCCCATGCAACATGTAGGAGTTCTCGGGGCGATGGCCCATGACCCCTGGGGGCATAGGTTTAGTCCGGCGTGCTTGACCTCTCTATCAAGCCTAGGTCGGGTTGCGGCGTATTGTTTGGCCGAGGCCGGGCATGACCCAGGAAAGTGTGTCCGGCCGGAGTTAATCGAGCGTGGTGGGTAAGTTGGTGCACCCCTGCAGGGAAGAAAACATCTATCGATAGCCTGTCCTACGGTAACGGACACTTGGAGTTGTATCCCGATCGATACAACTAGAACTGGATATTTGAGATGAGACTTGGATATGAGGTGATAAATGGATAGTATGGCTCTGGGAATTGCTTTCTCGCAGGGAGTCGAGAAAGGATCTCTGGCCGAGGTTGATAACACTTCTACTACTTTACTTTATGCTACTCTACTCCCTCCTGTTGCTACAAGATGATGGTTTCCAGAAGATGCTAGTCTTCGATAGGACTAGGTTCTCCCCTCTATTCTGGCATTTCTGTAGCCCAGTCCACATATACAACCTTCCTTTGATAATGTTGCATATGTAGTGTAGATCCTTGCTTGCGAGTACTTTGGATGAGTACTCACGGTTCCTTTGCTACCCCTTTTCCCCCCTTTCTTCTTCTTTCGGGTTGATGCAATCAGATGTCGGAGCCCAGGAGCCAGATGCCACCGCCGATGCCTACTACTATGTGGAGACCGCCGACGACCAGGAGTAGTTAGGAGGCTCCCAGGCAGGAGGCCTTGCCTTTTCGATCTTTGTTGCTTTTGTGCTAGCCTTCTTAAGGCAGACTTGTCTAACTTATGTCTGTTCTCAGACATTGTTGCTTCCGCTGACTCTTGTGTTTTCGAGCTTATGTATTCGAGCCCTCGAGGCCCCTGGCTTGTAATATAAAGCTTGTATTTTTTAATTTGTGTCTAGAGTTGTGTTGTGATATCTTCCTGTGAGTCCTTGATCTTGATCGTACACATTTGCGTGTATGATTAGTGTACGATTGAATCGAGGGCGTCACACTAGGGTTCCTATTGAGGATCTGCTTTTTAAGCACATCACAGAGAGTCTGGTGCCCTTTGAGGCTTTTGTACATGCCTGTCATATACAATTCCTTCAACCCTGCATCATCAGTGATACTAGCAATGTCCTCAGATGAGGAATTAGTGACAGCAGAGTCAGGTGAAGAATTTGTAGCAGAAGAAGCATTTGAACATTCAGGTGAAGAATTAGCAGATTCACGTTCAATGCACTTCAAACATGGAGGAATGAATTCTTCCTGGGTAGCGCTGATATGTTGAGCAAGTAATGAATCGCGCTCCTTCTGAAGATCTTCATAACTCACCCTTAGCTTTTCAAGATCTTGCTTTCTTTGAAGAAATTCATAAGAAAGCTTCTCATGATCAGATAAGAGAGTGTTATGATGACTTTGAAGGTTGTCAAACTTAGACTGAAGTCTCTGAAGATTTTCAGTCAAGGTTTTAGTGCGATCCATTTCTTCACCCAACATATCATCACTTTTGTCTAGCATGTTTTGAACCTTTTCAAAAGCCTTTTGTTGCTTCACAACAATCTTAGCAAGTTTAGAGTAGCTAGGCTTGAGATTTTCATCAGATTCATCCTCACTTGATTCAGAGGAGGGATATTTGAGTACCTTGACACCTTTTGCCATGAAGCAATAGGTGGGAGCGTAGTCATCATCGCCTTCATCAGCCTTGTTGGTGAAGCCATTTTCTTCAGAGTTGAAGATGGACTTGCTGACGAATGCAGTGGCGAGAGCTAGGCTCGCCACACCAGACTCGGACTCCTCAGATGCCTCCTCTTCCTCATGTTCCTCAAATTCAGCCTCAGAGTGAATTTCCTTGCCAATGAATGCCCGAGCCTTCTTGGAGCTGCTCTTCTTGTGAGATGAAGACTTCAAGGATTTTGATGATGAAGACTTTGAAGATTTCTTCTTCTTCTTTGCATCATCAGAATTGTAATCCTTGTATTTCTTCTTCTTTGATTCCTTTTCCCACTAAGGACAATCTTGAACGTAGTGACCAGGTTTCTTGCATTTGTGGCATAGCCTCTTCTTGTAGTCACTGGATGAGGAATCATTGCTCCTTGAGGATTTTCCGAAACGACCACGTCTAGAGAACTTTTGGAATTTCTTCACGGGCAGTGCTAGCTCATGGCTCAGTTCTTCAGGATCACCAAGGCTACTACCATAATCTTCACCTTCAGATTCAGAGACAGCCTTGGCCTTCAGGGCACGTGATCTGCCATAGCTCGAACCATAGAGATCTCTCTTCTCAGCAAGCTGGAACTCATGAGTGTTTAGCCTCTCGAGGATATCAGCAGGATCAAGTGACTTGTAATCTCCCCGTTCTTGTATCATCAGTGCCAGAGTATCAAATGAGGAATCAAGCGATCTCAGCAATTTCTTCACCACCTCATGGTCGGTGATGTCAGTGGCACCAAGTGCTTGAAGCTCATTTGAGATGTCAGTGAGGCAATCGAAGGTTTGCTGAACATTTTCATTGTCGAGTCTCTTGAAGCGGTTGAAGAAATTGCGAAGAACGTCAACTCGAGAGTCATGTTGTGTTGAGACTCCTTCATTGACCTTGGACAGCCTATCCCAGATAAGCTTAGCAGTTTTCAAAGCACTCACTCTTCCGTACTGCCCTTTGCTCAGATGGCCATATATGATGTTCTTCGCTTGAGAATCGAGTTGCTTGAATCTCTTCACATCAGTAGCGTTCAGAGAAGGTGAGACTGAGGGAACACCATTTTCCACAACATACCAGAGATCGTTATCAATTGCCTCAAGATGCATTCGCATCTTATTCTTCCAGTAGGGGTAGTCCGTCCCATCGAAGGTAGGACACCCAGTAGAGACCTTGATCATACCTGCGGTCGACATAACTAAAACTCCAGGCGGTTAAACCAAAATCACACAGAACAAGGGAGTACCTTGCTCTGATACCAATTGAAAGTGCGTTATATTGACTAGAGGGGGTGAATAGGCGATTTTTATGAATTCTTCACTGAGGAATTTCAGGGTGAGGAAAAACTACTTGCAGCAGAATAACTACTCAGATGCATACATGACATAACATAAACATGGACATCATGATGGAATGAAAACAGACACAGAGTACAGGAAGCGTAAGCACGGGATAAAACAGGATGAAGACAAACAGACTGAAGAAATTGAACTGAGGAAATTGAGAAAGTCTTCAGTCAAAGTCTTCAAACTGATATGAACAAGTACCCAACACAGTAATGAGGAAATGGAAGAGTTGAGGAAATAGAACCAGTAGGCTTGGTGAAGACAATGATTTGGTAGACCAGTTCCAACTGCTGTGACAGTTGTACGTCTGGTTGGAGCGGCTAGGTATTCAAACCTGAGGACACATAGTCCTCACCATATTCTCCTTGAGCTAAGGTCACACAGACCTCGCCCAATCACTCGTGGTAAGTCTTCAGGTGACTTCCAAACCTTCACAAACTCGGTCACTCGGCGATCCACAATTTCCTCTTGGATGCTCTAGACCATGACGCCTAACCGTCTGGAAGATGCACAGTCTTCAAAGGTAAAAAGCGTCAGACATGCAGGATCAATCTCTTCAGTGATGCTCAATCACTTTGGGTTTGTAGGTGTTTGGGTTTGGGTTTTCCTCACTTGATGATTTTCGCTCAAAGTCCTCGGAGGATGGGATGCTCTCAAATGACAAGTGTCAGTTTCTCTCGGAGCAGCCAACCAGCTAGTGGTTGTAGGCGGCGGCTATTTATAGCCTAGGGAGCAGCCCGACATGATAAGACATAAATGCCCTTCAATGATAAGACCGTTAGGTGGGTAGATATTTTGGGACAGCTGGCGCACAGCACAGCAACGGTCGGAAATTTGACTATCAAATTCCTCAGGGCTATCATGTTCCTCACTTGTAGGCAATCCGTACTGGCAAATTCCTAACTCCTCAGTCAGAACAAATTCCTCAGAGACCAGAAGAACTTTGTCTCTGTCACTGAAGAAATTGACTGAACTGTATGAGATTTCCAATGGCTTCACTCGAAGGGATTGGTAGGTGTAGAATTTTGAGTTGAGCATCACATGGAAATTTTTCCTTAGTATTTCCTCGACCCCCTTTAACAGTACGGTGTTTCCTATGACTCAAGAAAGAGAAAATGAAACTACGAAAACAAAAGTATTCACGCTTCATGTTCCTCAAATGAATACCAAGTCTTCAAGGTCACACCAATTTATTCACTTTCAAAGTCTTCAGAAAGTCTTCAGAAATCCAAAGTCTTTAGTCGAAGACATTCATTTTTAGGGGTCGACTTTCTCTGTAAATATCAAACTCCTCATAGACTTATAGACATGTGTACACTCACAAACGCATCATTCCCTTAACCTATAAGTCTTCAATACACCAAAATCACTAAGGGGCACTAGATGCACTTACAATATCCCCCTTTTTGGTGATTGATGACAATATAGGTTAAGTTTTCAACAGGGGTAAACATATGAAGTGTACATACTGATATTGAGGAATTTGATTGCAAGATATAGAAGAACTCCCCCTGAAGATGTGCATAGTGAGGGATTTGCTTTTGAAGCAATGCACACTTGAAGAGTAGTATCATGGAGATCTCCCCCTATATCTTGTAATTCATACACGCATTTGGCATATAATGTGAAGAATTTGAAATGCATGATGAAATATGGTGACTGATGTAATTCAGCATGCGTGCATTAACATATATGAGGAATAAGCATGCAGAAGAACACATCAAAAGTATCAGACCACCATAGGGTTTAAGTCTACAACTCGATCCAGCAAAGTCTTCAAAAGAATGAGAGTTGTAACTTGCAAAAAAACACCCATTTATGTAGACCCGCTTGAAGACTAACTCTCAAATTTCTCCCCCTTTATCATCGAATGACCAAAAGGATCAAAAATGAGGACTAACGCCCCTGAAGAATATCATGTTGATGGAGGAGCGCCAGCATTGTTGGGGTCGTTTGTTGTTGTAGGGCCTGCCGTAGTGTCGTCCAAGTCTTCATGCTCGTCGGTTTCGCGTGATGAAGAATATGAGCTAGCCACCAAGGAAGGAACCTTGACCTTCTTGAATTTCTTCGGTGGAGGTGCAGACCAGTCAAAGTCCTCCTTGAGACCCATTTGCTTCAGATCTTCTTCACCATATAGATGTGATAAAACAGCCTAGGTGCGACCGAAGACTTCATGGAGGTAGTAATGGTTTTTCTTCATTGCATTGTGTGTAGCAGTCATGTTGTGAAGAATAGAACCAAACTGACGCTTAACCCATTTGTGGTTTCGATCCACCTTCTGGTGAAGACTAAGAAGAAGTTCACGGTCAGTCAACACTCTTGGAGCTGTGGCTTGAGGATTTGGCTTTGAAGCATTAGCGGCAGAGTCATGAGTGGCAGAGTCATCATTGGTGGAATAAGATGCAGCTTTGTGAAACTGACCATCCAATGGACGAATGCCTTCATCAATAATAGCAGGTGCCTTGCCCTTTTCATCAGCTGAGGAATATGTCCGCTTGAGGACTTCAATTGGGGGCAAGTAGCTGAGGTGATTCTGAAAATCAGTCTTGTAGGTTAGTGAAGACCTTGTTCTCAGGAATCTCATAATCCAAGGAGCATAAGGCTTCAGCTCAAACGGAGAGAGGGCAACATTTGCCAGAGTCCTCATGAAGAAATCATGATAGTTCACAGGAATGCCATGCATGATATTGAACAGCAGATTCTTCATGATGCCAACAACTTCCTCATCAGTCGAGTCGTGGCCTTTGATAGGACTCAAAGTCTTCGTCAGAATGCGATAGACTGTTCTTGGCACATACATCAATTCCTTCATGAGGAATTTGGTCCTTGGGGCTTGACCGGGTTTCAGCGGCTTCATCAGTACTTGCATGTAATGAGCAGTAAGTTCACGTTCATGGTACAGACAACGAGCGCCTTCAAGGGGAGGACTGATTGGCAGGGCATGAAGCAATTCATAGGCCGGTGCTCTGTAGTGAGTATTTTCGGTCATCCAGTCCAAAACCCAAGCGTTCACATCGTCAGCATCTCCTGTGATGTGCAGTGTTGCATAGAACTGAAGAATTAGCTCTTCATTCCAATCAACAATGTCAGTGCAAAAGTTGAGCAGTCCTGTATCATGAAGCGGAATAAGTACTCAGATGCATACATGACATAACATAAACATGGACATCATGATGGAATGAAAACAGACACGGAGTACAGGAAGCGTAAACACGGGATAAAATAGGATGAAGACAAACAGACTGAAGAAATTGAACTGAGGAAATTGAGAAAGTCTTCAGTTAAAGTCTTCAAACAGATATGAACAAGTACTTAACACAGTAATGAGGAAATGGAAGAGTTGAGGAAATAGAACCAGTAGGCTTGGTGAAGACAATGATTTGGTAGACCAGTTCCAACTGCTGTGACAGTTGTACGTCTGGTTGGAGCGGCTAGGTATTCAAACCTGAGGACACACAGTCCTCACCGTATTCTCCTTGAGCTAAGGTCACACAGACCTTGCCCAATCACTCGTGGTAAGTCTTCAGGTGACTTCCAAACCTTCACAAACTCGGTCACTCGACGATCCACAATTTCCTCTTGGATGCTCTAGACCATGACGCCTAACCATCTGGAAGATGCACAGTCTTCAAAGGTAACAAGCATCGGATCCACGCAGGATCAATCTCTTCGGTGATGCTCAATCACTTTGGGTTTGTAGGTGTTTGGGTTTGGGTTTTCCTCACTTGATGATTTTCGCTCAAAGTCCTCGGAGGATGGGATGCTCTCAAATGACAAGTGTCAGTTTCTCTCGGAGCAGCCAACCAGCTAGTGGTTGTAGGGGGCTGCTATTTATAGCCTAGGGAGCAGCCCGACATGATAAGACATAAATGCCCTTCAATGATATGACCGTTAGGTGGGTAGATATTTTGGGACAGCTGGTGCACAGCACAGCAACGGTCGGAAATTTGACTATCAAATTCCTCAGGGCTATCATGTTCCTCACTTGTAGGCAATCCGCACTGGTGAATTCCTAACTCCTCAGTCAGAACAAATTCCTCAGAGACCAGAAGAACTTTGTCTCTGTCACTGAAGAAATTGACTGAACTGTATGAGATTTCCAATGGCTTCACTCGAAGGGATTGGTAGGTGTAGGATTTTGAGTTGAGCATCACATGGAAATTTTTCCTTAGTATTTCCTCAACCCCCTTTAACAGTATGGTGTTTCCTATGACTCAAGAAAGAGAAAATGAAACTACAAAAACAAAAGTCTTCACGCTTCATGTTCCTCGAATGAATACCAAGTCTTCAAGGTCACACCAATTTCTTCACTTTCAAAGTCTTCAGAAAGTCTTTAGAAATCCAAAGTCTTTAGTCGAAGACATTCATTTTTAGGGGTCGACTTTCTCTATAAATATCAAACTCCTCATAGACTAATAGACCTGTGTACACTCACAAACGCATCAGTCCCTTAACCTATAAGTCTTCAATACACAAAAATCACTAAGGGGCACTAGATGCACTTACAATTATGTGCAAGTCGGAACTGTGCAGTCAATTTCATCAATACCAGTTTGAACGGCTATATTTTGTTCCAGTTATGCCTGGTGTAGTTAACACATGCCCTTTATTTCAGTTTTACACATTTATCTGGTGTGATGTTTAAGCATGACCTACGTTTTATTCATTTTCAACAATACCAGTTTGAATTGCAATATTTGGTGCATGTGAAGCCTGTTTTAGGTAATATTCCCTTCCATTTTATATCCGCTTTAACAGCATGCTGAAACCAACACATTCAAGTTATCATTTGGAGATGATGTTGTTTACCTTAGCCATATTTGTTTGATGTTAAGGTTGTTGGGGAACGTAGTAATTTCAAAAAAATCCTACGCACATGCAAGATCATGGTGATGCATAGCAACGAGAGGGGAGAGTGTTGTCCACATACCCTCGTAGACCGAAAGCGGAAGCGTTATGACAACGCGGTTGATGTAGTCATACGTCTTCACGGTCGACCGATCCTAGTACCGAACGTACAGCACCTCCGCGATCTGCACACGTTCAGCTCAGTAACGTCCCACAAACTCATGATCCAGTAGAGCTTCGAGGGAGAGCTTCGTCAGCACGACAGCGTGATGACGGTGATGATGAAGCTACCGGCGCAGGGCTTCGCCTAAGCACTACGACGATATGACCGAGGTGGATTATGGTGGAGGGGGCACCGCACACGGCTAAGAGATCAATGATCAACTTGTGTATCTATGGGGTGCCCCCCTCCCCCGTATATAAAGGAGTGGAGGAGGGGGAGGAGGCCGGCCTCCTAGGCGTGCCCCAAGGGGAGTCCTAATCCCACCGGGAGTAGGATTCCACCCCTTCCAAGAGTAGGAGTAGGAGGGAAGGAAGGAGGAGAGAGGGGGAAGGAAAAGGGGGGGCGCCGCCCCCCTTCCTTGTCCAATTCGAACTAGAGGGGGAGGGGGCGCGCGGCCTGCCCTGGCCGCCCCTTCCTCTCTCCACTAAGGATGTCAATGGGTAGGGTATGGGGCGGGTAGATCAATACCATACCCATACCCATTTAGTTAATGGATACACAATTCTACCCATACCCGTACCCATGGGTATGAAACTTTACTCGTACCCATACCCGACGGGTACCCATACCCATTGGGTACCCAACGGGTAGATCAAACAGTACATGTGTTATTCGCAATTTTACATTCATTTATAAGACATTTTACAAAAAAATCATTGATCACAACTCAATAATAGATAGATGAGTACATGACAATTATCTCAATTCAAATTGACAATTGGTGACAACTTTAACATAGGTTCATAAGCTCACAACACAAATTTAACATAGGTACACTTATGAATCACAGGTAAGGTTCACATGTCAATATAAACGGGTAGGGTATGGGTGTATCCATGGGTAAAAGGCTATACCCGTGCCCTACCCATGACTTAACGGGTAGGGTATGGGTACTACCCGTGGGTACAAAAATGTGCTCATACCCTACCCATGCGGGTACGGTATCCGTGGATACCCATACCCATGGGTAAAATTTCCATCCTTACTCTCCACCAAGGCCCATGAGGCCCATTACACTCCCCGGGGGGTTCCGGTAACCCTCCGGTACTCCGGTATTCGTCCAAACTCACTCGGAACCCTTCCGAAGTCCAAACATAGTCATCCAATATATCGATCTTTATGTCTCGACCATTTCGAGACTCCTCGTCATGTCTGTGATCATATCCAGGACTCTGAACTACCTTCGGTACATAAAAACATAAACTCATATTACCGATCGTCACCGAACGTTAAGCGTGCGGACCCTACGGGATCGAGAACTATGTAGACATGACCGAGACACGTCTCTAGTCAATAACCAATAGCGGAACCTGGATGCTCATATTGGCTCCCACATATTCTACGAAGATCTTTATCGGTCAAACCGCATAACAACATACGTTGTTCCCTTTGTCATCGATATGTTACTTGCCCGAGATTCGATCGTCGGTATCTCAATACCTAGTTCAATATCATTACCGACAAGTTTCTTTACTCGTTCCGTAATGCATCATCCCGCAACTAATTCATTAGTTACATTGCTTGCAAGGCTTATAGTGATGTGCATTACCAAGAGGGCCCAGAGATACCTCTCCGACAATCGGAGTGAAAAATCCTAATCTCGATCTATGCCAACTCAACAAGTACCATCGGAGACACCTGTAGAGCACCTTTATAATCACCCAGTTATGTTGTGACGTTTGGTAGCACACAAAGTGTTCTTCCGGTATTCGGGAGTTGCATAATCTCATAGTCATAGGAACATGTATAAATCATGAAGAAAGCAATAGCAATAAACTAAACAATCAAATGCTAAGCTAACGGAATGGGTCAAGTCAATCACATCATTCACTAATGATGTGATCCCGTTAATCAAATGACAACTCATGTCTATGGTTAGGAAACATAACCATCTTTGATTCAACGAGCTAGTCAAGTAGAGGCATACTAGTGACACTCTGTTTGTCTATGTATTCACACATGTACTAAGTTTCCGGTTAATACAATTCTAGCATGAATAATAAACATTTATCATGATATAAGGAAATATAAATAACAATTTTATTATTGCCTCTAGGGCATATTTCCTTCAGTCTCCCACTTGCACTAGAGTCAATAATCGAGATTACACAGTAATGATTCTAACACCCATGGAGTCTTGGTGCTGATCATGTTTTGCTCGTGAGAGAGGCTTAGTCAACGAGTTTACAACATTCAGATCCGTATGTATCTTGCAAATCTCTATGTCTCCCTCCTTGACTTGATCTTGGATGGAATTGAAGCGTCTCTTGATGTGCTTGGTTCTGTTGTGAAATCTGGATTCCTTTGCCAAGGCAATTGCACCAGTATTGTCACAAAAGATTTTCATTGGACCCGATGCAATAGGTATGACACCTAGATCGGATATGAACTCCTTCATCCAGACTCCTTCATTTGCCGCTTCCGAAGCAGCTATGTACTCCGCTTCACACGTAGATCCCGCCATGACGCTTTGCTTAGAACTGCACCAACTGACAGCTCCACCGTTAAATATAAACACGTATCCGGTTTGTGACTTAGAGTCATCCGGATCAGTGTCAAAGCTTGCATCGACGTAACCATTTACGACGAGCTCTTTGTCACCTCCATAAATGAGAAACATATTCTTAGTCCTTTTCAGGTATTTCAGGAAGTTCTTGACCGCTGTCCAGTGATCCACTCCTGGATTACTTTGGTACCTCCCTGCTAAACTAATAGCAAGGCACACATCAGGTCTGGTACACAGCATTGCATACATGGTAGAGCCTATGGCTGAAGCATAGGAAACACCTTTCATTTTCTCTCTATCTTCTGCAGTGGTCGGGCATTGAGACTGACTCAACTTCACACCTTGTAACACAGGCAAAAACCCTTTCTTTGCTTGATCCATTTTGAACTTCTTCAAAACTTTATCAAGGTATGTGCTTTGTGAAAGTCCAGTTAAGCGTCTTGATCTATCTCTATAGATCTTGATGCCCAATATATAAGCAGCTTCACCGAGGTCTTTCATTGAAAAACTCTTATTCAAGTATCCTTTTATGCTATCCAGAAATTATATATCAGTTCCAATCAACAATATGTCATCCACATATAATATTAGAAATGCTACAGAGCTGCCACTCACTTTCTTGTAAATATAGGCTTCTCCAAAAGTCTGTATAAAACTATATGCTTTGATCACACTATCAAAACGTTTATTCCAACTCCGAGATGCTTGCACCAGTCCATAGATGGATCGCTGGAGCTTGCACACTTTGTTAGTATCTTTTGGATCGATAAAACCTTCAGGTTGCATCATATACAACTCTTCTTCCAGAAATCCATTCAGGAATGCAGTCTTTACATCCATTTGCCAAATTTCATAATCATAAAATGCGGCAATTGCTAACATGATTTGGACAGACTTAAGCATCGCTACGGGTGAGAAAGTCTCATCGTAGTCAACTCCTTGAACTTGTCGAAAACCTTTCGCAACAAGTCTAGCTTTATAGACAGTAACATTACCGTCAGCGTCAGTCTTCTTCTTGAAGATCCATTTATTCTCGATGGCTTGCTGATCATCGGGCAAGTCAACCAAAGTCCACACTTTGTTCTCATACATGGATCCCATCTCAGATTTCATGACCTCAAGACATTTTGCAAAATCTGGGCTCATCATCGCTTCCTCATAGTTCGTAGGTTCGTCATGGTCAAGTAACATGACCTCCAGAACAGGATTATCGTACCACTCTGGTGCAGATCTTACTCTGGTTGACCTATGAGGTTCGGTAGTAACTTGATCTGAAGTTACATGATCATCATCATTAGCTTCCTCACTAATTGGTGCAGGAGTCACAGGAACAAATTTCTGTGATGAACTACTTTGCAATAAGGGAGTAGGTACATTTACCTCATCAAGTTCTACTTTCCACCCACTCACGTCTTTCGAGAGAAACTCCTTTTCTAGAAAGGATCCATTCTTAGCAACGAATATCTTGCCTCCGGATCTGTGATAGAAGGTGTAACCCAACAGTCTCCTTTGGGTATCCTATGAAGACACATTTCTCCGATTTAGGTTCGAGCTTATCAGGTTGAAGCTTTTTCACATAAGCATCGCAGCCCCAAACTTTAAGAAACGACAACTTTGGTTTCTTGCCAAACCATAGTTCATAAGGCGTCGTCTCAACGGATTTAGATGGTGCCCTATTTAACGTGAATGCATATGTCTCTAAAGCATAACCCCAAAACGATAGTGGTAAATCAGTAAGAGACATCATAGATCGCACCATATCTAGTAAAGTATGATTACGACGTTCAAACACACCATTACGCTGTGGTGTTCCGGGTGGCGTGAGTTGCAAAACTATTCCGCATTGTTTCAAATGAAGACCAAACTCGTAACTCAAATATTCTCCTCCATGATCAGATCGTAGAAACTTTATTTTATTGTTACGATGATTTTCCACTTCACTCTGAAATTCTTTGAACTTTTCAAATGTTTCAGACTTATGTTTCATCAAGTAGATATACCCATATCTGCTCAAATCATCTGTGAAGGTGAGAAAATAACGATACCCGCCGCGAGCCTCGACATTCATTGGACCACATACATCAGTATGTATGATTTCCAACAAATCTGTTGCTCGCTCCATTGTTCCGGAGAACGGAGTTTTAGTCATCTTGCCCATGAGGCATGGTTCGCAAGTACCAAGTGATTCCAAAAGTCCATCAGAATGGAGTTTCTTCATGCGCTTTACACCAATATGACCTAAACGGCAGTGCCACAAATAAGTTGCACTATCATTATCAACTCTGCATCTTTTGGCTTCAATATTATGAATATGTGTATCACTACTATCAAGATTCAATATAAATAGACCACTCTTCAAGGCTGCATGACCATAAAAGATATTACTCATATAAATAGAACAACCATTATTCTGTGATTTAAATGAATAAACGTCTCGCATCAAACAAGATCTAGATATAATGTTCATGCTCAACGCTGGCACCAAATAACAATTATTCAGGTCTAAAACTAATCCCGAAGATAGATGTAGAGGTAGCGTGCCGACCGCGATCACATCGACTTTGGAACCATTTCCCACGCGCATCGTCACCTCGTCCTTAGCCAGCGTAGTCCCTGTTTCGAGTTGCAAATATTAGCAACAGAACCAGTATCAAATACCCAGGCACTACTGCGAGCATTAGTAAGGTACACATCAATAACATGTATATCACATATACCTTTGTTCATCTTGCCATCCTTCTTATCCGCCAAATACTTGGGGCAGTTCCACTTCTAGTGACCAGACCCTTTGCAGTAGAAGCACTCAGTCTCAGGCTTAGGTCCAGACTTGGGCTTCTTCACTTGAGCAGCAACTTGCTTGCCGTTCTTCTTGAAGTTCCCCTTCTTCCCTTTACCCTTTTTCTTGAAACTGGTGGTCTTGTTGACCATCAACACTTGATGCTCCTTCTTGATTTCTACCTCTGCAGCCTTTAGCATTATGAAGAGCTCGGGAATTGTCTTATCCATCCCCTGCATGTTATAGTTCATCACAAAGCTCTTGTAGCTTGGTGGCAGTGATTGAAGAATTCTGTCAATGACACTATCATCCGGAAGATTAACTCCCAGTTGAATCAAGTGATTGTTATACCCAGACATTTTGAGTATATGCTCACTGACAGAACTACTCTCCTCCATCTTGCAGCTGTAGAACTTATTGGAGACTTCATATCTCTCAATCCAGGCATTTGCTTGAAAAATTAACTTCAACTCCTGGAACATCTCATATGCACCATGACGTTCAAAACGTCGTTGAAGTCCCGGTTCTAAGCCGTAAAGCATGGCACACTGAACTATCGAGTAGTCATCAGCTTTGCTCTACCAGACGTTCATAACATCTGGCGTTGCTCCTGCAGCGGTTTTGGCACCTAGCGGTGCTTCCAGGACGTAATTCTTCTGTGCAGCAATGAGGATAATCCTTAAGTTACGGACCCAGTCCGTGTAGTTGCTACCATCATCTTTCAACTTAGCTTTCTCAAGGAATGCATTAAAATTTAACGGAACAACAGCACGGGCCATCTATCTACAACAACATAGACATGCAAAATACTATCAGGTACTAAGTTCATGATAAATTAAAGTTCAAATTAATCAAATTACTTAAGAACTCCCACTTAGATAGACATCCCTCTAATCATCTAAGTGATCACGTGATCCATATCAACTAAACCATGTCCGATCATCACGTGAGATGGAGTAGTTTTCAATGGTGAACATCACTATGTTGATCATATCTACTATATGATTCACGCTCGACCTTTCTGTCTCAGTGTTCCGAGGCTATATCTGCATATGCTAGGCTCGTCAAGTTTAACCCAAGTATTCTGCATGTGCAAAACTGGCTTGCACCCGTTGTATGTGAACGTAGAGCTTATCACACCCAATCATCACGTGGTGTCTCGGCACGACGAACTTTCGCAACGGTGCATACTTAGAGAGAACACTTATACCTTCAAATTTAGTGAGAGATCATCTTATAATGCTACCGTCGATCTAAGCAAAATAAGATGCATAAAATATAAACATCACATGCAATCAATATAGGTGATATGGTATGGCCATCATCATCTTGTGCCTTTGATCTCCATCTCCAAAGCACCGTCATGATCACCATCGTCACCGGCGTGACACCTTGATCTCCATCGTAGCACCGTTGTCGTCTCGCCAACTATTGCTTCTACGACTACTGCTACCGCTTAGTGATAAAGTAAAGCAATTACATGACGATTGCATTTCATACAATAAGGCGACAACCATATGGCTCCTGCCAGTTGCCGATAACTCTGTTACAAAACATGATCATATCATACAATAAAATTTAGCATCATGTCTTGACCATATCACATCACAACATGCCCTGCAAAAACAAGTTAGACATCCTCTACTTTGTTGTTGCAAGTTTTACGTGGCTACTACAGGCTGAGCAAGAACCGTTCTTACCTACGCATCAAAACCACAACGATATTTCGTCAAGTATGTGTTGTTTTAACCTTCACAAGGACCGGGCGTAGCCACACTCGATTCAACTAAAGTTGGAGAAACTGACATCCACCAGCCACCTGTGTGCGAAGCACGTCGGTAGAACCAGTCTCGCGTAAGCGTACGCGTAATGTCGGTCCGGGCCGCTTCATCCAACAATACCGCCGAATCAAAGTATGACATGCTGGTAAGCAGTATGACTAGTATCGCGCACAACTCACTTGTGTTCTACTCGTGCATATAACATCTACACATAAACCTGGCTCTGATACCACTGTTGGGGAACGTAGTAATTTCAAAAAAATTCCTACGCACATGCAAGATCATGATGATGCATAGCAATGAGAGGGGAGAGTGTTGTCCATGTACCCTCGTAGACCGAAAGCGGAAGCGTTATGACAACGCGGTTGATGCAGTCGTACGTCTTCACGATCGAACGATCCTAGTACCGAACGTACGGCACCTCCGTGATCTGCACACGTTCAGCTCGGCGACGTCCCACGAACTCACGATCTAGTAGAGCTTTGAGGGAGAGCTTCGTCAGCACGATGGCGTGATGATGGTGATGATGAAGCTACCGGCGCATGGCTTCGCCTAAGCACTACGACGATATGACCGAGGTGGATTATGGTGGAGGGGGGCACCGCACACGGCTAAGAGACCAATGATCAACTTGTGTATCTATGGGGTGCCCCCTCCCCCGTATACAAAGGAGTGGAGGAGGGGGAGGAGGCCGGCCTCCTAGGCGCGCCCCAAGGGGAGTCCTACTCCCACCGGGAGTAGGATTCCACCCCTTCCAAGAGTAGGAGTAGGAGGAAAGGAAGGAGGAGAGAGGGGAAGGAAAAAGGGGGGCGCCGCCCCCCTTCCTTGTCCAATTCGGACTAGAGGGGGAGGGGGCACGCGGCCTGCCTGGCCGCCCCTTCCTCTCTCCACCAAGGCCCATGAGGCCCATTACACTCCCCGGGGGGTTCCGATATCCCCCCGGTACTCCGGTATTCGTCCAAACTCACTCGGAACCCTTCCAAAGTCCAAACATAGTCATCCAATATATCGATATTTATGTCTTAACCATTTCGAGACTCCTCGTCATGTCCGTGATCATATCCGGGACTCCGAACTACCTTCGGTACATCAAAACACATAAACTCATATTACCGATCGTCACCGAACGTTAAGCGTGCGGACCCTACGGGATCGAGAACTATGTAGACATGACCGAGACACGTCTCCGGTCAATAACCAATAACGGAACCTGGATGCTCATATTGGCTCCCACATATTCTACGAAGATCTTTATCCGTCAAACCGCATAACAACATACGTTGTTCCCTTTGTCATCGGTATGTTACTTGCCCGAGATTCGATCGTCGGTGTCTCAATACCTAGTTCAATCTCGTTACCGGCAAGTCCCTTTACTCGTTACGTAAGGCATCATCCGACAACTAACTCATTAGTCACATTGCTTGCAAGGCTTATAGTGATGTGCATTACCGAGAGGGCCAGGCGATACCTCTCCGATAATCGGAGTGACAAATCCTAATCTCGATCTATGCCAACTCAACAAGTACCATCGGAGACACCTGTAGAGCACCTTTATAATCACCCAGTTACGTTGTGACGTTTGGTAGCACACAAAGTGTTCTTCCGGTATTCGGGAGTTGCATAATCTCATAGTCATAGGAACATGTATAAATCATGAAGAAAGCAATAGCAACATACTAAACGATCAAATGCTAAGCTAATAGAATGGGTCAAGTCAATCACATCATTCACTAATGATGTGATCCCGTTAATCAAATGACAACTCATGTCTATGGTTAGGAAACATAACCATCTTTGATTCAACGAGCTAGTCAAGTAGAGGCATACTAGTGACACTCTGTTTGTCTATGTATTCACACATGTACTAAGTTTCCAGTTAATACAATTCTAGCATGAATAATAAACATTTATCATGATTTAAGGAAATATAAATAACAACTTTATTATTGCCTCTAGGGCATATTTCCTTCAAAGGTTGCTATACTTATCATGTCTTTCCACTACTTATGCAGGACAACAACGGGAGTGGCCAGTATTTTCCGCCGAGGTTAGTTTCATCCATCGGCTTGTACTCCCCCTGTTGTTCCATAATGTAGTGCATATAGATCTAGGCCGGGACACTTTTTAGCTTCTAATATTGACCTGTTGCTTGTAGGTACATATGTCCTGGGCAAAGATCCACGCATCGACCCTTTTTGCGTATGGGGCAATGAGATATTCATGAACCAGCATCAAGTGAGGAAACTGATAAGGATTATTAGCAAAAAGATATGAACGGTGGCAATCAAATTATTTGTTTACGTTGTATCCAACACAACAGTGAGTTGTAGGATGGTAACTACAAACTCTGTAGCCTTCTCTTTTTACTGCCCATAATGAGTGGTTAGACAACAATGTCTGAATCTTTATCGTTTGAAGTGGTTCCCAAAGCAGTTTACTCAAGATTACCCTAGCAAAGTACATGATTGGTGGACACACAATGAAGGTTAAAGTATTTCATCGAGACTACAATGAGCATCGAGAAGTCCTAATGAAGACAGTGAAGGATGGGCGGGTAGCCATCACAAGAGGTTGGCCTAGGGTCATGCGCGCATTACACATGGAGGAGGGCACAATATGAGCATTTTGCTTCACCTTCTCCAGCAACCAGAATGTCTTTCGCCTCTCTCTTTGTAGTCTTTAGTACAACTGTGGTTCATCATTCTTTACCTGGTGATTCTGTAGTTCTTCAGTATATGTACATGCGCATTGAATTATGCATTCGTGCTTGAACCTATATTCGTAAGAAACATGGTTCCATATGAAATAAGTGATTGCCTACTTTCAAATTCAAAAACTGTGATTTTTAAATGTAGGGATTAAATTAGGGAAAAATTAGGTTCTGCACGCTAATACACTACACACGGTTTGCGAAAGCACAACGTCTGCGATAAACGTGGAGATCAGACACGTTTCTCAAATCCACTACGTGTGCGATGAATCTCTACCGCACACACGATCAGCCAAGAAAAAATGTGTGAGATTAAAAACAACAACACACACTGTTCCTTCTTATTAAATGTTTGCGAAAGTCACCTTATCACACACGCTTGGCAATTATGGACTGTTTATGATGTCGTGTGCATCGTAAATGTTTGCTCATAGAAGAACGCGTGCGATAGGCCCTCATCCAACGTGGGTACGACGGATGAATCGTGTGGGATATATTCAAGCTTCGCATACAGTTTTATAAGGATAACTATATGCACTCTTATATCGAATCACATACAGTTGAGGAAACGTTAATGTGTGTGATTGTCTGCTTATCATACATGTTCTATAATGCTGAACTGTTTGTGATGGGGTGCGCATCATAAACTTTGCACCACGGACGACCGAATGCGATGGTAATGCAGGAACAAATGAGTAGTAAGGATGGAGCGTTTGGGATATGCGAGATATCACAAACAGTTGTCTGAAGACTTGTGTTTGGGATACATGTCGGCAACGCATACTCTTAGTTATGCAAAACGTATGCATTGCTACTCCCTATCCCTGATGGTATCTAGGTCGTGTGGGAAGGACCCCCCTATCGCCCACATTGTCCCGGCGACGGTTTAAAATTCCGTTGCGGAAAGGGGTTAAAACCGTTTGTATAGCAGCTCGTTGTACTAGTGATTTAATTGATCGGTTAATTCTGAAACTCACAGGTTGGAAGGAGAAATGCTTATCTTTAGGAGGTAAAGAGGTTCTAATTAAGTCTGTTGCTCAAGCTATACGAACGTATGCGATGTCCATCTTTAAAATTCCTAAAAAAAATTGCAAAGGAATCACATATGCGGTATCTCGTTTTTGGTGGGGTGATGATGCAACACAGAAGAGGCTGCACTGGTTTGCATGGTGGATGATGTGCATCCCAAAGAAGAAAGGTGGCGTGGGTTTTAGAGATATCCACTATTTTAATCATGCTCTCTTGGCTAAATAGGCTTGGAGGCTCGTTGACAACCCAGAATCTTATGTGCCTTGACCCTTAAGGCAAAATATTTTCCGGATGGGGATCTTATCGATGCAACTTTGAAAAAGAAAGCTTCGTACATATGGCATAGTATTATGGCTGGAGTTGAAACACTAAGACGTGGACATATTTGGAGAGTTGGTGATGGTGAGAAAATCAAAATATGAGAAGATTCTTGGATCCTGCAGAGCGCATCAAGAAAGGTTATAACACCTAGAGGAAATAATCTGCTGACAAGCGTCATCGATCTTATTGATCCATTAAGAGGAAATTCGAATGAACAATTGATAAAACAAACATTCTGGAATGTTGATGCTCAAAGGATTATGATTATCCCTCTTCCACTACATGAAATGATAGATTTTTTTGGTGTGGAATTTGACAAATACCGATGTTTTTATAGTGTGTTCGGCCTATCATGCAGAATGCTGGGAGTTCCAATTAGGCCATAAGTTGGAGACTATGTCAGGAGCCTCTAACCCAACAGACACGTGGGACTCACTTTAAAACTTAACATGTCCAGTCAAGATTAAAATCTTCATTTGGAGGGCACTCCATAGCACTATTCCCCATTGTGCTATTTTGGCAAACAAACATTTGAAGATAAACCCGGTCGAGCTACCCTACTTGTAACTTGGGCCCGAATACCTTAAGACACCTACTGTTTTACTGCAAGGTGGTCGTGGAGGTTTGGAAGCTCCTTGGCATTGATGAGATCATCAAAAAGGCGTTGCTAGTTGACATGGCAGGTGAGGTGATTTTGGAGCATCTGTTGTGCCTTCCAGAGCAAGATGTCCAAGTGCTTGGTCAACCAAAGTTGAAAGAAATGGTGGCAACAACAGCCTGGTACTTGTGGTATGAGCGTCCTAAGTTGGTACACGGAGAAGAAACACAAACCGTTGCCCAAATTTATATGGCGGTGAGATGTTTAGCCGCTAACTATATTATCTCATATAGTCCTAAGCCTAAAGTGAGATCACATTTGGTTGAAACCAAGACATGGCTACGTTAAGGTAAACATTAATGCGCGTTTTGATTTGGACACGCTTGAGGGGACGATTGGAGCAGTCATCCAAGACCATCATGGAAAGTTCATTACAGCTGCAAATGAAAATTTTGATCTTTGCTTTGACTCATTCACGACGGAGGCAGTTGCAGTGAAGTTTGGAATGAACCTGACACGTACAGTTGGATGCAGTAAGATCGAGGTCAACTATGATAGTGTGGAGGTTGTGCTGACCTGATCAATGGTTACTCTTCTTCAATAGCTTCTGCTATCTTTGATGACTCTTATTCTATGTCGCTTGATTTTATTCATGTCATTTATGATCATTGTAATAGAGAAAGAAATCAAGTAGCTCATGAACTGGCTAGGATACATAGATTTTCTCCTCCAAATATCTGGATCGACACCGCCCCGGATGTGGTTATTCCTCTATTTTAAGCGATGTTACGATCCTTATGAATGAATAAAGGAGGAGATAATTGTAAAAAAAATCGAGATTAAAAAATCCAAATATATCGGTAAATTTTGAAAATTTGTTCAAAAATCACAAAATGCTCGGTGGATTAAAAAATGTTCTTCATTTAAAAAAAATGTTCGCATATTCAGAAAAAATATTCATGATTTTGGAAAAAACGTTTGGGAAATCAAAAAAATGTTCGCACATTAAAAAAATGTTCATGAATTTCGAAACAATGTTCACAAAATCAAATAAACGACCAGGAATTACAGAAAACAATTCATTGATTCAAAAAATGTTCACTCTTTTTTTAGGAATCCAAAAAATGTTCACACATTTCAAAAACATATTCATGATTTTCAAAAAATATCCGCTGATTCTAAAAATGTTCATGTGTTTCATAAATTCTCATAAATTTTTAAAATAATCACAAACTTACAAAAAAAATCAGAAAATGTTTACAATTTAGCAAAATGGATGTTCATGAGTTTCAATAATGTTCATAATTCACAAATCTGTATAAAATGTTCACGAGTTTGAAAAATGTTGAAAAATTTGTAAAAAATGTTCACAAATTCGAGAAATTTCATGATTTCGAAAAATGTTTATGATTTCAAAACATGTTCACAAACTTGAAAGATGTTCGAGAAAAGGAAAGAAAAACAAATAAAGAAAGAAATTAAAAAATAAAATAAAAGTAAAGTAAAAGAAAGAAAAACCGAAAGGAAAACAAAAAACTGGTTCAGAGAAGGTCCTAGAACCTTCCCAAAACAGGTGGTGATAAAACACTATGTTGTGCTGGTGCAAGCACGATCTGGCGCTGCAGGGGGTACGTGCGATGTCGCCCCCGGGCGACCTATTCGCCAAATAGGGATCGCCTCTCTCGCTTGCTATAAACAAGACAGAGTGCAAGCCTAGGAGGTCCTATTGGACGCATTCTCCGTCAACTAGCGACCCCGACGCACAGGCGCGCGCCCCTACTGGGCCGGCCCATTGTAGCCAGCAGCGCACGCAGCGAATGGCGTACTGCAGCGAACCGCGCACTGTAGCAACTATGTAGTGTAGCGATCTAGTTTGCTGTAGCGAATCTGTTTTTTGGCCCGTGTTTTTATTTCGAACATTTTTCCAAAATTAAATATTTTTTCGAAAATATGAACATTTTTTGAATTCCTGAACTTTTTAAAATTGGGAGCATTTTTTGAAAATTTCCGAACATCTTTTGAAAACGTGAATATTTTTGAAACGTGAATATTTTGCGAACAAATTTCGAAAAAAAGGAGATTTTCTGAAATTCCAAACAATTTTTGAAACACGAATATTTGTTGAATTCTAAAATGCGAACATTTTTTGTATTTGTGATTTTTTTTGGAAAATGATAACATTTTTAAATTCTGAACAAAATTTTAAAACTGTGAACATTTTTTGAATTTGTGAACATAATTTGAAAATTAGGAACATTTTTTGAAAAGTCGGGACAGAAATTTTGATACCGGGAACATTTTTTGAATTTGTGAACAAAATCTGAAAAACAGGAACATTTTTTGAAATTAGAAATAAAATTTGAAAATAAACTTGAAAAGAAAAAAAGGAAAACAAAAAAGAAAGAAACAGAACAAAGAAAAGAAAAAAAAAGAGAAATAGAAAAAAGGAAAACGAAAAATAAGCTGAAAAAGAAAAGGCCGGTTCAGGAACCTTCTAGATGGTTCCCAAAACCGAAAACAAAAACGGCTGGAAACATCATAGAAGGTTCCCAAAAACCGGTGTCTGCTGAAATGCTAAAACGGGCCGGCCTACTCGGTCGCTCGCTTGCACCTGTGCGAAGCGTCGACAGCTTGCCGCAACGAGCGGCGAGTAGGATTTTCCTGCAAGCCTTGCGTAGAGGAAGCCCTCGATGGGCCGGCTCAGCTGCGCGGGAGGCTACAGCCTCCTTTTTCTGTTTTTCTTTACGTTTTACATTTTCTGTTTTCTTTTTTGCTTTATTTTTTTATTTTTGTTTATACTTTAAAAATATTCTAAATATACATCGCAAGAAATACAGATAAAAAACATTTGAAAATGTTGACCAAGCATTTGAAAAATGTTTAATGTGTGTACTCCCTCCTTCCATCTACATAGGGTCAAATGCGTTTTTCAAGGTTAACTTTGACCAAATGTTGGAGCAATAATATATGACAAGCAAGTTACACAAAGCATACTGTCAAATTCGTATGTGTAAGAAGCTTCCAATGATATAATTTTGACATTATACATCTCATATACTATTAATCTTATCAATAGTCAAATACAGTCTTAAGAAACGCATTAGGCCCTATATAGATGGAAGGAGGAGCTAATTTTTTTAAATAATACATTTTTTAATTAAATTACAGAAATATTACGCTGAAAAAATAATTTTCAAAAATATACACCGTCGGCCCGCTGCAGGCCGACTGAGCCTAGTCAGCCCACAGCAGGCCGACTGGTGGCCTATCTGCTTGCTGCTGGCCGATTGGGCTGTCGGCCACCAGATCAAGTCCAGTCGGCCTGTAGTTGGCCGACAGGGTCCAGTCGGCCTGCAGTTGGCCGATAGGCCTGCAGTGGGCCGACAAGTACTAATTGGCCTGCTGTGGGCCGACTGGTGCATGCCACCATTTTTTTCCCGAACGATCCCCGTTTTTTTTTAAACTATGACGTATTCCGCACAACCCTTTCCCGCCATATGTTCCCGCAAACTCTTTCCCACCATATGTTCGCGCCAACTATTTCCCGCCACCCATTTCCCGCCAACCCTTTCCCGCCATACCGCAGTCGTTCTTTCCCGCCATTTTCTCCTCTCTACCTATAAAACCCCCTTCAGACGGAGGTGGATAAGCATTCCAGTGTAGTGTAGTTGAGATGTCCCGTTATCCTTTCGATCGTAGTTTTCACCCCGGGATGAGCAGGACTCTTCTAAGGCTAGCTACCGATTTCAGGATGGATAATAGGATAGTTCCATGGGACGAACTCACCGGTAGTGACACCATAATGAATGAGTTGGCTCACCAATTACGTAGGTCTGGGTGGCCTGAAAGGACCTATGAGGAGGTACGTAAAGAACTTTTTAGGTTGCATGACAGGTGGAAGAAGGTAGTGGTGCCGAAGAGTGAAACTTTCAGAAGGATTGCAACAAATAATCCATGTTTATGGACCGAGGAGAGCGAGGACGAAGATGATATCTTCATGCCGCCGCTTCCGGGTTCTGCATCGTCGAAGGGCAAGAGTTCTTCATCATCGAAGGGCAAGGTTTCTGCATTGTCGAAGGGCAAGAGTTCTTCATTGTCGAAGGGGCTCATGCTCTATCCACTGCTCCAGAGGCTCATGCTCTATCCACTGCTCGAAGGTTTTAATCGACCTCCCGAGCCTTCTCCTAGTACCAGGTGGGTCAAAGCCTGGCAGGTCACATAGCCCAACAGGCTCCTCCTCCACGGCCGCTGTTCCTGTTGCCAACTGTGCAGCTACTGCTTCAACATGTGCCCTCACCGCTGCATCTCTTGCAGCTTTCCTGTCCCTCACGTGTCTCTGCGTGCACACATTAAGTCTGTCGCGTATCAAATTGTACTTCCATAACTGGTTCTGCTTGCAGAGTTTTTTGAACAGATTCATCAGGTTCTTATTTCTAAACTGCGAGAAGAAATTAGCCCCCAGATGGCGCATGCACCAACGGCTCTGCAAGTCCTGCCATGGAACTTGTTCCTCAGGGCCTGGGTTTGTCAGTGTCCTTATCGCACTGAGTATACCTACATGCTTGTCATGAAGGATGCACACATTGGGCTTCTCCTTCACAACTGATATTTTCAACTACCTGAAGAACCATGTCCAACTTTCAATGTTCTCACTCTCCACAAAAGCAAATGTCAGTGGGACGACTTGATTTTGGCCGTCTTGACCTATGGCTGTCAGGATCTGACCCTTGTACTTGCCTGTGAGAAAAGTACCGTCAACACATATCACCGATCGGCAATGCTTGAAAGCTTCGATGCATACACCGAAAGAGAAGAAGAGACGATGCAACACCCTCACAGTTGGGAACTCTGGCATGAACATGTCTTGGATATCGATATAGGTGCCTAGATTCCGCTGCTGTAGGGTGTGGAGGAGGTGGATAACCGAGTCATATGCATCAAAATAAGAACCAAATCTCCTCTCAAGCGCCGCATGCTTAGCCCTCCAAGCCTTGCCATAAGAAATTCTGTACTTGAACCTGGCGAAGACTTTTGTCTGGACTGCCTTCACTTCCATAGCTTTGCCCTGCACTATCTCATCGTAAAACAATCGAGCAATAAGCGTGGATGAAAGGTTGGCATGATCTTGAGGGATGCAGGGAATAAGACAAGTGTGATTAACTAAGTCACTTATCACCCAACTTGTGCCATACTTAGGGAGAAAGCCGTGCACCCTGGCGGGACAATCTGCGTTCTTGCATACCATTGTCAGGAATTTCTGACTGGACACCTGAGCTGTGAAAACCCTTTGCGTGGACATTGCCCAATTAATTATTGCATCCTTCAGGGCTTGCTTGTTCGGATACATAGCACCCGTCGAAATATTGTTCTGGTGATATTGCCAGGCTGAATCATGTCCATCATTCACGGTCATTGCAGATGAGAAGTCATGATTCCACCATGCAGGATTCGGGACCTCCTCTGCATTTTCTTCTTCATCTGACTCGTCAGAATCATCGGCATGACCCCTTTCAACATTGGTGTCTTCTTCTTCCATCTGGTTCTGCATGTGCCCATCTACCTCGTCAGCGTCCACCTCGCCATTGTAATCACCATCGGCATTTTCTCCTTCTACCTGACTACTCTGCCCTGGTTCATAACCATAAGCATTTCCTCCTTCTACCTGACTGCTCTGTCCTTGTTCGTAACCATAAGCATTTCCTCCTTCTACATGACTGCTCTGTCCTTCGTAGCCACCCTCGCCTTCATGTGCAGTGACCTCCTTCACGACGAGAAGCACTAAAGCAACAGGATTGCATCCCCTTCGTTCACAACCTTGTAACCACCGCACCCAATCGAAGTCTCCCTCTATTGGCCTCAAATAAAAGTAAATTATTGAACTTGACCGTGTCCACAATGCATGAACACCGACGGTGTGTGTTTCAGTATCAAGACCTAAACTTGCCGCAATCCATTCTTTCAACTGACTGACAGACCATGTTTGTGGTGCGCTCATTGGCACCTCTATGTGAGTAAATTCACTCAGATCTGCTCCCATCTCAGTTGTTTGGACAGTACCAGGACCGTAGTAAAATCTGAACTTCACTACATCGGATATCTCGACTCACCTTTTTTTTTCAACAACGAAATACAAGTATTAAGCAACAACTTAATATCCCCACTAACAAATATTAGACATGTCTATATATTACCTAGCTATATATTACCGAATATTAACGGAGCAACTAATACAATTCACACACCTACAAGTATATTACGAATATTTGCCGTAGCAACTATAAATATTGACAGATTAATATATTTGACTGGACTGCCTATATTACGGACCTTTTTTCGGAACTACTACAAATACTGACACTCCTAAATACTTGACATCCACATATAGTACGGAATATTACCGGAGCAACTACACATTTTTACACAACTAATTAGTTGACATCTAAATATATTTACGTATACTACCGGGGCAAATAACAATAATCGCACACCTAATTTATTTCACATCGAAACATATTAACAAATACTACCGGAGCACCTACGAAAAATAAAATGTTTGCTGAAATATACCCTTGAAGTGTGCGTGCGAACGAAGAACGACGAACGGCGGCCACCAAACTGCCGGTGCTCCGCCTCCAACGAAGAACGACGAACGACAGCTTCACCTCCACCACACTGCCCCAACTTCACCACCACCACACTGCCCCAACTTCACCACCACCACCTCCACCAAAATGCTCACCACGACCACCACGAGCTACCCCATCAGTAGATCGAGACCTCTTTTGGCTGCCCTAACTGAGTTGAATCCATTCACGGTGCCAAAATTGCGAAAAACTTGCTCATTTAGGTGTATAAATTGGTGGCATTTTTGTGTAGAGAGAGGAGAAGGTAAAAAAAGAAGAAGAACAGAAGAAAAAGGGAGGAAGAGGAGGATAAGGCCGCAGGGAGCCGGCCAGCCGCGCGCGAGGTGGGGCCGCACCCTGTCGGCCAGCAGCTGGCCGATCGGCCCGCGGTAGGCCGACAGGGGCACGCCCGCGCTGACAGCTCCCTCCCTCCCCCTCGCGACGTGGCCAGCCCAATCCGAGGCCGACGCGTGCCAGGCGGGCCAGCAGTCGGCCAGCAGCAAGCCGATCGGCCTGCTGTGGGCCGATTAGGTCCAGTCGGCCCGCTGCGGGCCGACGGTGTATTATTTGTGAAAAATATTTTTTCGGCGTAATATTTGTGTAATTTAATAAAAAAATGTATTATTAAAAAAAATAGCGAAGGAGGAAGTAAATAAAATGTTTATCACGTATACGAAAAATGTATAAAAAATTGATCATGTATATGAAAAATGTAAATCAAGCATTTGAAAAACATTTGAAAAGTATTTGGAAAATCTTAATCAAGCATTTGAAAAAAGTTAAATGTGTATGGAAAAAAAGTCGACCATGTATTAAAAAAATGATGAATTTTTTATCATGTATATAAAAAATGTTAATCAAGCTTAAAAAATGTTGAATAAGTATTTGAAAAAAGTTAATCAAGCATTTGGAAAATGTTCAATATGTATAGAAAAAATGTTGACCATGTATTAAAAAAATTATGAAATTTGTTTACCTTATATATAAAAATGTTAATCAAGCATTTGAAAAAATGTTTAACAAGTATTTAAAAAATGTAGTCAAGCATTTGATTTTTTTTAAATGTGTATAGAAAATATGTTGACCATGATTTATAAAATGACGAACTTTCTATCATGTACATAAAAATGCTAATCAAGCATAAAAAATGTTGAAGAAGTATTTAAAAATGTTGATCAAACATTTGGAAAAGGGTTAATTAGATAAATGCCACTACAATTGTACCAATTCAGAGAAATGCCACTGCAACTTTGCATCGTCCTTGTGGATGCCATTATGTAAAATTTCTGTCTAAAATACCCATGTCTTCCTCCTTGTCTTCTTCTTCCTTCATCCATCCTCCTCTCATCCGAAGTAGCAATAGCCCACATCTCCCCTATCTTTTCAAAAGCAGCAGCTACAGCTTATGGTGAGGCCTCTTCGACGACTCCCTCCCCCGATCTCCATCCGACATGTCCATCCCGCGTCCTCCCTCGGGCATCTCCTTCCAGCGCGTCCTTCATGTGGCCCACCTGTCTCCCGCCAATAGCGCGTCCTGCGTCACCATCCTCACCATGTCCTTGGCTCCCCGCAACAGCGCCGCCGGCCACCGCAGTTGTCTAGGTAACCACATCACTCGGAGAGGCATAATCCATCGGATTCAATGATTTGGGAGAAGATCAAAAGACATGCCAGATCGCTGCAGCTAGCCCCTGCTCCCCGCCAAATCAGTAGCCACACAACATAAATTGTGCACGTAGCACACATCAGCAGGAAAATACAATGTGGCGGGGCATGCAGCAATAACATGAATGGTGGCATCTCCGATGAGTTTTTTGGGCTCCTGTATGTGGCGGTGTATGCTGTTCTCCCCCCCATGTCTCTCTCTTCCGGTTGTTGGCGAGCAAGGGCTGAATGGCGAGCACAAAGCATGGTGGGTCGATGCAGGGTCGCAGATGTGTGTGAGTTGTGGGGTGCGGCTGCATGGCGTCCTGCTGTCAGGCGGGCCAACAAATGCAATGTAGCAAGGCAGCCATGGCAACACCTACGCAGAGAGAGAGAGAGAGGGGGGATTGGTTCTGCGCCATGGGTGATTTAAAGAAACAGGAGGAGATGAGGACATAGTGGATGAAGGAAGAAGAAGACAAGGAGGAAGACAGGGTTATTTTAGTCAGAAATTTTACATAACTAGCAAGATGCCCGTGCATTGCACGGAACATCAAAATGCATTTTTTTTACAAAACACCTGTTGTGATTGACTCATGCAGGAGTAATCCCATGTGTAAAAACTAATAATATCTCGAGAATTTTATCGGAAAAATGGTATCTCGAGAATTTCATCGAAAAAATGATATCTCGAGAAAGATGAGAGATAAGGTAAGGAGGAGTGGGGCGTGGTGGTGACTGGTGGTCGGACTGGGCGGAGGCATGGGGATGGACGGCGCCGGCAGGCGGCCACCATGCCAGATTGTTCCAGAGACTTCCTTTTTTAATTGCTCGGCAATGAGGTTGTGGGAGATAAGGATGAACGAGGCAAGGCCTTATCTGTAAATGTGGAGAGAGGTGCGGTTTTTTTGTTGTAAAATTGTCATAGTTTGCTTTCTATCCGTGAGATATAGATCGGACGGCCTATATTACAAGATGGCAGGCACACCATCATCACCAACTCGATTTTTTATAAGAGTAGAGATGGCATCTATAAGGGTGATGCAAAGTTGCAGTGCATTTTTCAAAAGAGAGAAGATATAGTGGCATTTCTCTGATCGGTAGAATTGCGGTGGCATTTATCTAATTAACCCTTTGGAAAATCTTAGATGTGTATAGAAAATAGCTTGACCATGTATTATAAAAATATTAAACTTGTATTTGAAAATGTTAATCAAGAATTTCTTAAAAAATGTTAAGTATGTATAAAAAATGTTGACCATGTATTAAAAATATTAATCTTTTATTTAAATTTATCTTGTGTATTAGAAAAATGTTCTTGACGGACATGAAAAGTGTAGAATGAAAACCAAAAGAAATGAAAAAAACACCAAAAAACAATGAAAACCAAAAAAATTAACAAAAAAACAAGAAATTTGTTTTTAAAATAAAACAAAAGAAACAAGTGCAAAAAGTATGGAAAATAGTGAAAAGTGATAAATAAATAAAGAAAAATTTAAACATTGAAAACCAAGAAAACCGAAGAAAAACAATAGAAAAAAGAATGAAAAGAAAAGAAATCAGAGGATAAATGAAAGAAAACATGTGAAAAACAAAGAGAAAATGAAAAAGAAAGAAAAAGTAGTGAAACCGAAAAGACGGGAAGAGAACTATTAAGAAACCGAGAAACTAGTGCGAAAACAGAAAAATTGGAAAAAAATCTCAGCCAGCCCAACGAAGGAAGCTCAGCCAGCCCAACGAATGAGCAAACGAAGCGCGGCGAGCAACCGCGAGCGAAAAAAAAACAAAACTAGGCCGACCCGATAACTTCGTCGCAGAGGAAAGATCTTCAGGGAGACAGAAGAGTCTCGCTTAAAGCAAGAAATAGTCGTCGCGCTCCCCTTGTCACCCCGACAAAATCTAAGTTGTCTTCCTTTTCGAGAACGGTTCGTGGGATCGTCATCAACGTTTGAGGGACTCCAAATACGGTCTACACTGACTCATCTTTTTCCGCTGCACTCCGGGAGTCGACAACGATCGTTGATCACAATCCGTTATGCATCTTCATATTGTTTCTGGGTGACCGTATAGGGCAGAATTTTTTGTTTTCTACTATGTTTTCCAACAGGTCTGCGTGGCAGAGCCAGGAGGTTGGCCCGATGAGGTGACGATGCAATGATGCCAGGCTAGAATCTGCGAGGCGATAATGTCAGAGCCCCCATGCAGCCAACGTGACACAGCAAGTCGCCTGTTAAAAATATGTTCATGTTTTGTTTTTCATTATTTTTTTCACAAGTTAAAAATATGTTCATGTCTCCAAAAATGTATGAGAATTTTAAAAAATGTTTGTGCTTTGAAAACATTGTTTGGAATTTCAAAATTTTGTTTCATTATAAAAAAATCACATCGTCATTTTTTTAAAAACGTTCGAGAATTTCAAAAAATGTTTGTGTTTTCAGGAATTCTCCCTGTCTCTTAAAAAAGTTGTCATTTTCGAAATGTTCTCATTTTTGCTAAAGCTGATTTTATTTTTTTCATAAAAAATCGAATGAAAAATTTCGATGATACTTCAAGAAAACGAACGATTTTGATTTTTGAAAACCGGTGGTACAGTAAGCGTGCAGGCCGCTAGAATGAATCGTTGCTACAGAACGGACCCAAATCGACCCGTTGGTACAGTCCTTTGTAAATGGGCCGGTCAAGCCGTTGGTGCGTTGGGGCTCTCTGTTGGGAGAGCGTCATATAGGGCCTCCCCTTATCTCTCACCTTCCCGTCCCCTTGCCCTTTCCGTTTCCCGCCTCCCCCAACCGCATAGAATGGCCGGCTCCGGCGGCTCTCCCGACGCCGACGATCCCAATTGCGGCGGAGCTGGGGCTGAGCCCTCCAGGACTCCTCAAGAATCCGACGACCTCTACTCCGCGCCCGCCTCCCTTCTCAGCACTCGCCCGTCCGGTCAGCCCCCGGGGACTTCGGTCGTCGCCAACGAGGGCTCCGCCTCGTCCTCCGCCTGGGGATCTGATGACGACGACGAGCCCACAGACAGGTACAAGAACCCCGCCTCCGTTTCCTTCCTCTTGGGACCGTCGAGCAGAACCATGGGAGCGTCATCCTCCTCCTCCTTCTCCTCGGACAGCTGGATCGGCAGCGACCGTACGTGCGGCGGCGCCTCGACCTCCAGCTCTCTGGACGCCTCCAACTACAGGGATCTCTACAGGGATCCACCCTCTGAGTGGATGTATAATCAGGTATTGCAAGAAATCCAATGCGTTCTTGATTTGGGAATTTGCAAGAAACCTAGTACGTTCTCGATTTGGGAATCATTTCTGTGGATGTTTTGACCAAGAAAGATTGATCTTGGACTTGTGTGTTTGAATCTTTGATTATGGTTGCAATTTTAACAGTGCACAGGCTTGGAAAGATTCACGAATTTAGGTTCTTGTAGGTGTCCATGCTTAGAAAGATTCGTCAATTTTGATTTTCTGCATCGTCGTATACTTGTCTAATACCCTGCAGATATACAACCTACTGTCTCTTAGATAACAAAAAGAAATGTGAGAGTTGATAGAAAATATTATGCTTTCCCTACTTTCTTGCTAACTCTGTTGGGGATGCCAATGATTTACATGGTCGGTCTTCTGCAGGGCTTGTAAAATCATAGCACTGTTAAAGTCCTATATGATTGCCTCTTTCAGACATAAGCTGGAAAATAAATTAAATATTTATATCTTGTTTCTGCACCTCTTTATATTCCATATTGAAATTTCCCACAAAAAAACTCCATATTGAAATTAGCGTGCTTCTGTGTGTGGAGTTGTGTTATTGATGAAAAGTTTTGGCTTTGCTCGATTAAACCCATGACTTCTATCTTTGCATACTTTTTCTTGGAAGTGTACATAGCGCGGGTCGTCTTTAGAGTGTAGCAATTGTACTAATGCTAAATGGCATTTGTTCATAGTCACTTCCTTTTATGGATTTCACATTTAGCAGTCCATGTTATCTTTCGGCTTTATATGAATTTTAGCATTGTAAATTAGCCATGTGCAGAGAAATAGAACGTTGGCATAGATAGTCAGCAACAGAAACATGAATAGTCTGCACCTTTTTCTTTTCAAAAAGGGGGCAATTCCCCGGCCCTATGAAAAGTCTGTACCTGTGAAGGTTTCTTAGACTCGCTAGCTGAGAATTTTATTTGTCACAAATCTTGAGATTTACATGTTAGATATTTATTATCCAACATTTTTATACCATATGAATAATATGAATTGTACCACCAATTTCTTTGTTAAATATTACATGTGTTGCCAAGGTTTTTGAGTCGCCGAGTCAAGCCAAGTCGCCGAGGCTGCGGCTAGTGGCTTGCTGGCTTGAGTCGGCGACTTGGCTTGATTAGTCGCCCCAAGTCGCCATGGCACAACAGTACATAGAGCAGCAGAGCACATAGATATACAGCAGCAGAAGAGCACATATACAACAGAGAAAATATACTTCATCTAAGCAGAGCACATATAGAGCCCACCCTGCGCTCTCTTTCATATACTATATCTAAGCAGAGCACATATATGGCCCACCCTGCGCTCTCTTTCCTTCGGTCCTCCTCCTTCCCCAGTCCCCACATGATCACATATACAACAGCAGCAAGCCACGCGAGCCAGCGAGCCAGCGAGTCGTGCGACTAATCGCCCCAAGTCACCGGCGAGCCACGCGAGTCGCGCGACTTGCTCCCTGAGTCAAGTCGCCTGCGTGAGCCAGCCATGCCGCGACGACTTGGCGATTAGTCGGCGACTCAAAAACAGAGTGTGTTGCCCAGTTATGCTATGGCTACTTATTTTTTGTTGCATTTTTACAAAGCTGATGTTTACAGTCGACTCCTAGGTCACCAGCACGAAATCTGAATCAGTAACAGATACTGTGATAAGATAAGCTACTCTACAATGGTTTGCTTACTTTCTTGGTGAACCTTCTTCTATGCTTGAAATACTTAGTGCTCTTGAAGTCCCATATGCTTGGCTCTTTCAGTTTCAGGTATAAGGTGAAATTTTTTGTTGGCATATATAAAATTTGCCATCTTGTAGATGTCAAAACGAAATGAGAGTCGACACCAGATATTATAAGTTCAGCTACTCTTGGTGGTTTCTGTAATTTCTTGCTTAGTCCATTGGGGATGTCAATGTTGCTTCTTCATTTACATGGTCAGTCTTCTTTGGTGCAACTTCAAGGCTTGTAAAATCTTGGGGCTGTTAAAGTCCCACATGATCGCCTCTTTCAGGCATAAGGTGGAAAATAAATTAAAAATTTTGTCTTGCTTCTGCACCCCTGTATATTCCATATTGACATGTGTACTTCTATCTGTCGAGTTGTGTGTTATTAATGAAATTGTTGGGTCTCCTACAGCCAAGGCCGCAAATGTAAACAGTGACTACAATCCTAACTCGGATTGAAACTAGGCATCCTGCAAACTGTTCACAACTCTTCTTTAAATAAACTAAAAGTTTGCGTTTGTTATGTTTTCAGATTCTGGAAGCTCCTTTTTGGAGTCACGAGGCATGTGATGCTGTGAGGGCTTCTTGGAGAAACGAGTACGAGGCTTGTGATGATGTAAGGGTTGCTTTTCAAATGCTTAGTTTAATTAACTATGCTTCAACATTCCTTTCTTAACCTCTCTGCACCTTCAGTTTTCTATGGTTTTGCAGACATCACAAAATGGCTGCAAAAAAATTCTTCAAAAGGTTAACTTTAATAGGATATTCCCTAATTTTATCATTGAGGCTAGAGATGTCAATTTGGGAAAATAACATTGGTTTTACTAATTGAAATCTTGTTTCGGTGCAGGAACCTTTATCATCTCTACCGCATGAGTTTGAAAACGAAATTATGAAAGATAAGGCAAAAGTAATATGACTTGTGAGCTGTTATATTTCTACTTGATTTGTGTCCTCACTTGTTTGCTATATATTCTCATCTATTGTATGCGATTCTGCAGAAGCTTTCGGCTAATTACTCTGAATATCGGAAAGTACCTGGAGACGGGAGTTGCTTTTACAGATCGTTCATATACTCATACTGTACACTAGTATCTTGTTGCTAAATTTCTTCCAGTTCTGCACCTTAAAGTTCTTGGTGCTTGGTGATGCTTACATTTTGTCCCTTGGGTCTTTAGGAGCAGCTTGTGAAAGTATCTCACGAGGAGGAGCTACGTTTACTTGGTGCACTTGAACCTATGTGGGAGAAGTTCCAAAGGCTTCATTTGCCCGGTTCATATTCAGATCTTCGTGATGTGAGGCTTCCTGCATTGTTTCATCCACCAAATTTTTAGTTTTGAACCGCCAAGTGCATTTAAGTTATATATAATAATTAATAATATTGTAATTCGTCCAGGCTTTTGTGGGCTTTATACAGGAATGTATGGAACAAAAACAAAAACTGTCAGTAAGGTGGGTTTGCATTAACATTTTCTCAACAATAAACTGTGTTTCGTACTTATGTTATAAATTTTGTTGCAGTGCCTATCAGGAGTGGCTTTTCCAGGAGAGTCAAAATGAGCAGAAGTTTGTGAACAGTGAGAATATACACCAATTTTCTTAGTTATCTTGCCAACTCGGTCTAATTTTCTGACTCCAACTATTTTTGTTGTCTTTAGTACTTTTGTATCTTCGACTTGTGACAGCTATTGAGATATGCACTGAGGTTGAACAGTTTAAGGCATTCATAATCGACCTTGATCAAGGAAAGCCCGATGCAACAAAGGTGAGTATTTCCTTTAGGTGATGCAGTAATCTTATATGCATAATTGAGTGTCATGCGTCCATTCCCTCAAAAGAAAAAGTGTCATGTGTCCATTAGAAGCAAATGATATTGCCTTTCTTGTCTGCTAGTTATGCTTTGTGTGTGTGATGGAACTGCACAGTAGGAGCAAAATTTCATCATAATACTTATACCAGAAACTGGAATTGTATGTCAAAAAAATGATGTGAAGTCCTCACTGTCAGACGCCTTATGTGTTTTTGAATTGCAGTACTGCCTGGAGGAGGTTCTCCCAGTGGAGGAAGATGCACAACAAGTGAATCTCACTGCGCTCACCAATTCCTACAGGTGCCACTTCGAGTTGTTAACATTGACGTTTCACCGATTGAGGAGCCTAACATCCACATCATCTACGAGTCACCAGATTCCTCGGTTCCTACTGTGACACTACTTTATAGACCAGGGCATTATGATATCATCTACGAGAAGTCATAGCTGTAGATTGTAGTAACAGATATCATATGACATGTTGCGGGAGAGTTGCTGGCCGCGTTGCGATATACTCTATACATGTAAATAACTCTTGTTGTGTACATCAGCTGCACATATGCACTATTACTGTTTTCCTTCCTTATATATGTGTGGTGAAAAAATGTTACATCAGCTGCACATATGCATTGGTACTGGTGTACCACAGTTTTTTCAATATTCTCTAAAAATATCACTAGCATATGACCTCTTTCGAGAATGCCGCTCAGTTCTCTAATATTCCCCAAAAAAACACTTCATTTGTTTTCAACACATTGTGCTAGTCAACTCTGGACATGGATCCATGATCCATGGGTTGTTTATGGAAGTCTGATCCTTGTAGCAAACCAATTGTGGCGTCAATTCTGCTTTGCTATCCTGCCGATTAATCGTTGTTGAAACTTATATGTCATAAATATGGTAAAATGCTGCTAAAACTTCTGCTGGAATGAGCAGCAAGTAGGTACAACATCATTTTTCATTATACAGCTTATTACTTAAGAGTTAAGTTTGCTTGCCAATATTGATCAAAACATGGGCAACCAAATCATGGCATCAGATCGAGTTATGTTTCATGGTGTGAAAGGTTGAGGAAAATAAAATGTTCTCTTGACTATTTCTTTTTTGACAACAAATGTTCTCTTGACTACGTTAGCTTCAGTCTGTCAATAGAGATACATTGAGATTGCAAAGGAGAAAAAAAATTGACAAACAGTAAACACGGCGACAATCTATTACTACTTGTGCATATAGTATATATATATACTCATAACAGCTACTCATTCAAGAGTTCCCTAAAAAAAGACTAATCATTCAACATATCTCAACAAAAAACAGCTAATCGTTGAACATATTTTCGTCCCACGCAGTGCTCCGCCTCTCCCTGAGCCTCTTCAGATACACGGCCATAAACCTTCAAATGAACTCATCATGCCCGCGACAGAAGGCGGACAGCTCCTTGACGCCACGGCGTGCCAGGGCTTGGGCTTCAACGTGCCGGGACAGAGCGGCCAGAGCCCTGATGTACTGTCAGGACCCCGATTCCAAATCACACCGATCTAGCCTGTAACACCTCATATAACATTGCGGCCTCACGCACGGTACTCCCACGGGTGTCGCCTTACCATGGCCCGGGACCGTTTGCGCCTTTTGGCTCACGTATATGATAATGTCGCTAGCATCCATATGACAGAGAACCCGGGCCGACATGGCTAGTCGTGAACCCAAAGCGGCACTAACGTATGGGGACAGGCATACATGAATCAACATCGAACGTGTCGGTCAGCAGCGTGTGAGTCCGGGCTGTAGCACTGGGCTAACAGGACTCCGGGAACCCGGGCTGTAGCAGGCTAGGCAGGACTCCGGATGTCACCGCGTGACATTTCCCCGAAGGGACAGACACAGGAACGATATGATTCACATGCCGGCCAGTCAGGTGTCCAGAGCAGTAGTGCTGGGCTAGCAGGACTCCGGTGAACCGGGCTGTAGCGGACTACTATGGCTCAAGGAGGCACCAGACTACATTTCCCCATAAGAGAGGTTGCTAAAGATAAACAACTAGATTGTCGGATCCCACACATACCAAGCATTTCAAACGTACACACAATATGCTCGATATGTGCAAATACAACATGGCATCACAACAAAACTCTACAACTCAAGTACTTTATTTAAAGGGCTCCGGAGAGCCTTACATAACTTGTTCATACAGATAGGGGTCACATGACCCGACACTCAAGTCATACAATCATACAAGCACATGCGGAAGCAAACTGTCTGGGTACAGACACTAGAAAGAAAGAAGGCTTGACGAAGCCTGTCTATCTACATAGGCCCTTCACAAGCCTAGATCACCACCTGGGTGGCGCGTCACTCGTCGTCGTCGAGTTCTACGTAGAACCCGTCAGAAGGGGCGGTGTTGTCGTCTGAAAACAGTAATTAAAGCAACATGAGTACAAAGGTACTCCGCAAGTCTTACAACAGATCCTACTATACATGTTCATTCTCAAGAAGGTAGTGGGGTTATTGCAGCAAGCCAGCTTTGACTCTTGGCTAAGCTATCCTACGATACACCACTTGTGAAATAGTTTTCGCACACGAGTCCGCTAATCACCATCTCAATACTCCACCGTGGATCCTCCCTCGTCATCCAACGAGAGGCCATCCGCGGTACTCACACTTATCTTGAGGCTTTTAGTAGTATCCATTTACTTGTCTATGAACTGCATAAGCGACCAAGTAGTCCTTTACCACGGACGCGGCTATTCGAATAGTTTCATACCCTGCAGGGGTGTACTTCGTCACACACGCTCTCACCACTTATCGTCGCTACACGACGTGTACTCGGCAACCTTCAAGCGGAAGCCCAACGTGGGTGTCGTCCACAGCCTACCTAAACACTCGAGTCTCTAGTCCAGGTTTATCGCCTATTTAGGTTCCATCCGCAGGGAGTCCGGCCGAGGTTTCCACATACGGCCCCAAACGATGTGTGCAGGGTTCCCGGACACCAAACGTGCGACTCGGTACACCGTGCCACGAGCCTACCGCATCACAGCCCACCCCTTGGTCAGCGCTGTCCACGGCCTCCAGCTTACTACAAACACCAGAAACTACGTGCAACTCCTGGACAGAGGACAAGGGTGAATAAGAAGCCGAGGGGGTCCATTGGTTTCGGGCCCAATGTGTGGTAGTAGCTGAATCTTAAATCACGCATACAGATCTCAGTTCTTAGGGACGGTCTCAATGAAACAACCCACCATGTACTCCTACATGGCCTCCCATCGATACCTTTACCAAATCGTATTCAACACTTTACTCCCTTTACCGACACACACACTTTCACTCTAGTTCATCACCCTGATGAGCCAGACCTGACACAACTCTAAGCATAGCAAGCATAGCATTGTAGGAACACACAACATGGCTCAATCAACTCCTACACATGCTAGTGGGTTTCATCTAGTTACTGTGGCAATGACAGGTCATGCAAAGGAAAGTGGGTTCAACTACCGCAACACACAGCAGTTTGAATCGCGTTGTCTTAATGCAGTAAACAAGAGCAGAAGCAAGAAGATGGGTTTGTATCGAAATGATCAATGGGTTGCTTGCCTGACGGAGTGGTGGTGGGATACTGCCCTTCAGTTGGATACTCGTGAATATCCTCGGAGGCAGGACCTACCACGATGAGCATACCGAAGCACAATCAACACCAAGCAAGTGCAACAATATGATGCATGCATGAGACATGGCAAGATGGATGTGTTGGGCTAATGCAACTAAGACCAGATGGGTTTGGACTTAATTTGAATCAAAGATTCAAATTCCAAGTTCATAAATGGCCCATATTAATGCTTTATCTTGTTCTGTATAGTAGGTTAACTTGCTTAATCATGCATGAAACCAGTACAGATGGATAGAATGGATTTTTCTGATCATTTTTCATATATAAATCTTTTCATTCTGAGCTATAGATTATTTTCTATGATTTTTGAAGTTTGTGATAATTTCTGGAATTTCCAATATAAGAATAATTCCAGTAAATGCTTTACTGCGTCAGCCTGACGTCAGTGTGACGTCAGCAAGTCAACGGGGTCGTCCAGGTCAAACCTGACGTGTGGGTCCCCTGTGTCAGTGTCACTGTTAGGTAATTAGTTATTTAGAATTAGTTTTAACTCTAACCCAGATTTATTTAGCAGGCGGGCCCCACTTGTCAGTGACCCTGGGGGGGTCAACCCGTGGTCAAACCACGCTGACTCGCCGGCGTTTAGCCGCCGGCGACGTCCAGACGCGGCGGTGGAGTGCGGGTTCCCTCCTCCGGCGACCAAAAGGACGGCGGAGAGTACCTACGTGTAGCTGGGGGCGAGCCGTGTCGACTGGTGGTGGTAGTGGAGCTCGGGGTCGCCGGAATCGACGTCGGCGACGAGCCATGCGGCTGCCGGGGTACGGGCGTGGTTGAAACCGTAGCTAGAGAGCACGGCGAGGAACGTGCGAGGGTGCTACGGGTTCCTGGCGTTGCGGTGAAGCTAATGGCTACGGTGGTGTGGCCGTTGGATGGCCGGAGCCTCGTCGGCGACGAGCTCGTGCGGCGGCGCGTACGGGTGAGCTTCGTGCGGTGGCTACAGAGCTCGAGAGAGAGGAGAGGAGAGGATGGGAAGGCGGCCATGCTCACGGCGGTTGCGACGGAGCAGGCGGCGAGGTCGGAGACGAGCTGTAGCAGTGGCGACGGCGGAGGGGATCTCCGACGGTGAGCGGCGAAGGCGAGGTCGGTGGCGGAGCTTCGGGGCAACCGAGCGCTCGGGGCTCGGCTTGCTCGAAGGAGTGGGCAACGGCGGTGCTGTAGGACACGGTGGTACGGCGCGAGGTCGACGTGGGCGCGGCTACTCCGGTGAGGTGGCTGCGGCGGCGTCGGCCATGGTGGGAAGAAGGCGAGGGAGAGGCGATGGGGGAGAATGGCGATGTCCAGGGGCTCGGGGCGCGTCGAGGGAGGTCGGCCAGCTCATCCGCGGCCAGGGCGGCAAGCAGGTGGCGCGGTGGCGAGCTCGCGCTCGCCGGCGTCACCTCTCTGCCTGCTCTGGCGAGAGCAGGCAGCTGACTGGCGCGGGCCAGCACAGTGCTGGGCTGCCAGGTGGGCTGCCAGGTAAGTTTCTCTGCCTTCTATTCTTTTCTCTTTTTATTTATTTCTGTACTGTGTTTTGAAATAGTAAAAATACTATTTCATTTTGGAAAAATCCTGAAAATATTCTGGGGCACCTTTGAGATTATTCCCAACAGCCTAAAAATACCTTCAAGATTATTTGGGCATTTGAAAATATTTATAGCATTTAAAATGCCCAAATGCAAATACTTATGGCTTGTGCAAAAATCCAAGATGGCCTCCAAAAATATGAAACCATTTTTGGCAGAGGTTTTAGCCAAGACCAAAGGTGGTGAACATTTATGGAGGGCATTTCAGGTTCATTGAAAAGAATTTTAGTAAACCCTAGTTGTTCCGGGGGGGTGCTGGGGGTTTCTGGCATCCCCATTTCAGGTTTCTGTGAAATGTAGACATGATGCAACACTCTAATGCATGAACTAACTAGGATGTGACAACTCACCCCCACTCAAAAGAATCTCGTCCCGAGATTTAGGATCCGTTGGAAAGAAGGTGGGGTACTCAAGTCGAAGACGATCCTCCCTTTCCCAGGTAGCTTCTTTCTCGGAATGGTGTGACCATTGAACTTTGAGAAACTTGATGTTTTGGCGTCGAGTGGTACGCTCGGCTTGATCAAGGATGTGAACGGGATATTCCCGATATGTGAGATTATCTTGGAGATCAAGCGTTTCGTGGTCCACTCCACGGATAGGATCCGAGAAGCAACGCCTGAGTTGAGATACGTGGAACACATCATGAACCTTGGAAAGATGCGGAGGTAGTTCCAATTGGTAGGCAACTTCTCCTCGCTTGGCAAGAATGCGAAAGGGTCCAATGTAGCGAGGGGCCAATTTGCCTTTGATACCGAATCGATGGGTTCCCTTTAAAGGAGTCACCCGAAGGTAAGCCTTCTCGTCAACCCCAAAAGTCATAGCCTTATGTTTGCGATCATAATGGCTCTTTTGGCGAGATTGGGCTGTTTTCAATTTCTCACGAATAATGCGAACCTGCTCTTCTGCTTCCTGGATCATATCCGGGCCAAAGAGTTGTCTTTCCCCGGTTTCTGACCAGTTAAGAGGCGTTCGACATTTTCGTCCATAGAGAACCTCGAAAGGGGCTTTGCCCAAGCTGGCTTGATAACTATTGTTATAAGCGAACTCGGCGAATGGGAGGCATTTCTCCCAATCCATGCTGAAAGAGATGACAGAAGCTCGGAGCATATCCTCCAGAATTTGATTAACTCGTTCTACCTGACCACTTGATTGAGGGTGAAAGGCGGTGCTAAAAGAGAGACGAGTTCCCATGGCATTTTGGAAACTTTCCCAAAATCGAGAGGTGAAGAGACTTCCACGGTCTGAGTTAATTTCCAATGGAACACCATGAAGAGACACTATTCGGGAGATGTACAAGTCTGCTAGCTGGCTAGCGGTTATACTCTCACGAACAGGTAGGAAGTGGGCTACTTTGGAAAGACGATCGACAACAACGAAGATAGCATTATTCCCTCTCTTGGTCCTGGGAAACCCGGTAATGAAATCCATACCGATTTTATCTCATTTCCATTCAGGAATAGCCAGAGGCTGAAGGGTGCCAGCAGGTCGTTGATGCTCTGCTTTAACACGTCGGCAGACGTCGCAGTTAGCAATGTATTGAGCAATTTCTCTCTTCATCCTAGTCCACCAAAACCTCTGGCGTAGGTCTTGATACATTTTAGTACTACCGGGATGAATGGTGAGAGGAGATTCATGAGCTTCCTTAAGGATCAATCGCCTCAGGTTGCGTACCTTGGGAAGCACTAGACGGTCTCCAAAGAACACGACACCTTGGTCATCAACGGAGAAACAATCCGCAACTCCTTTCTTGATGTTTCTCTTAATACGGGAGATCCCCGGATCTACCTTCTGAGCTTTGATGATCTGATCCGTAAGGGTAGGTTTCGCCACCAGGGTGGATAGAAATCCTTGAGGAACAATGTGAAGGTTAAGCTTGCAGAATTCCTCGTGGAGAAGTGGTTGGCTTTGTTGTAACATCAAGTTGTTACAATAGGATTTACGGCTTAGCGCATCAGCCATGACATTGGCTTTGCCCGGGGTGTAAGTTATTTCTAAGTCGTAGTCTGAGATCAACTCGACCCAACGTCTTTGCCTGAGATTCAGATCCGGTTGGGTGAAGATGTATTTCAGACTCTGGTGGTCGGTGAAAATCTCGCAACGATTACCGAGAAGGTAATGTCGCCATGTTTTGAGTGCATGGACTACGGCTGCAAGCTCTAGATCATGTGTGGGATAATTATCCTCATGTGGACGCAACTGTTGGGAAGCGTAGGCAATCACATGACGGTCTTGCATGAGTATGCAACCTAGTCCTTGTCGCGAGGCGTCGCAATAGATAACAAAGTCCTTAGAAAAATCTGGTGGTACGAGTACGGGGGCAGATGTCAGGCGTCTTTTCAGTTCCTGAAAGCTGAACTCGCACTGTGGGGTCCACTCGAACTTTTTATCTTTCTTGAGGAGTTCGGTTAGAGGTTTAGCAACCTTGGAGAAGTTCTCGACGAAGCGACGGCAGTAGCTCGCTAAGCCAAGGAAACTCCGAACTTGTTTAACCGTTTCAGGGGGAGTCCAGTCAAGGATGGCTTGAACTCGCTCGTGATTGACAGCAATACCTTTACCAGAGATCACGTGGCCTAGGTAGGTCACTTCTGGCAACCAGAATTCACACTTGGAGAATTTAGCATAAAGGCGATGCTCTCGAAGTTTCGTTAGTACTAGCCTTAGATGCTCGGCATGTTCTGCCTCATTCTTGGAGTAGATGAGTATATCATCGAGGTATACTACGACGAATTTATCCAAATACTCCATGAAGATTGAGTTCATTAACCGAGAGAAGGTGGCTGGAGCATTGGTTAACCCGAAGGACATGACTGTATACTCGTATTGTCCATAACGAGTAACAAAGGCCGTTTTAGGAATGTCCCCGTTCTTGATTTTGATTTGATGGTAGCCCAACCTCAAATCCATTTTAGAGAAGACTGAGGATCCAGCGAGCTGATCATACAGGTCGTTGATCCTGGGAAGCGGATACTTGTTCTTGATTGTGACTAGGTTGACAGGTCGGTAATCTACAACCATCCGATCCGTACCATCCTTCTTCTTGACGAAGAGGACGGGGCAAGCCCACGGAGAAGAACTAGGACGGATGAAACCCTTTTTCAAGGACTCATCGAGTTGTTTCTTAAGCTCGGCTAGCTCTAGGGGTGCCATCTTATAGGGTCTTCTAGAGATTGGGACGGTTCCTGGAACGAGGTCTATCACGAACTCAACATCCCTGTCAGGTGGGATTCCTGGCAGTTCTTCAGGGAAGACATCCGGGAAGTCACGGACTACCGGCACATCTTCGAGGTCTGGAAGAGGGTTGGCATTTAATGAGTAGAGCTGACGCTTAGACACTCGGGTCAAAACATTGACTGTCTTGCCCGATGGATGGGTAAGTTGAACAGTGCTAGTAGAGCAATCAATTTTAGCATAATGGGCTGACATCCAGTCCATACCCAAGATGATGTTTATGTCCGAGGACTTGAGAGCTATTAGTGATGCAAGGAAGACCAGTCTGTCAACAAGAATTTCATTGCCATGGCTTATCTTAGAGGTTTGCCACTTAGAACCAGGGGTTTGGCTTACCATGGAAGTGGGCATGTCGCAGAATGTGGTGTTGTGTAATCGAGCATAGCTCTCAGAGATAAATGAATGAGATGCTCCAGTATCGAAAAGAACAGTTGCCGGATGGCAATTAACAAGGAGCGTACCAAGGACGACGTTGGGATCCTCATGAGTTTCTTCAGCTGAAACATAGTTGACATGGCCACGTGCAGTGGTGGCTGGCTTGGCGTAGTAAGTCTTTCCTGCTGGCTTACCACGGCCAACGGACTGTCCAGGTTGATTGAGGTTGTTTCGGGGGCACTCGCGCAGATAGTGACCCGTTTCTCCACACTTGAAGCATGTCACAATATTGGGGCGTGGAGCAGCATTAGCAGCGGGGCCACCATAAACCTTGGGCGGTGCATGCTGCTGGTTGGGGCGAGGCGCCTCGAAGGATGGCCTCGGAGTGAACCTGGGTGGCAGAGCAGTATTTGGAATCCAGACCCGGCGCTTCTGGGGTCCGGAGCCAGATGAGGAACCAAAATCACGAGAGTGCTTGCGTGTAGCGTCATAGTCAGTTTGTCCTGTCTCGGCACTGATGGCCTTATTGACCAACTTCTGGAAAGAGGTGCACTCATGCAGACGGAGATCACGGCGAAGCTCGGGGCTAAGTCCCTTGCGGAACCTTGCCTGCTTCTTGGCGTCGGTGGATACCTCTTCAGGAGCATAGCGTGCTAGATTTCCAAACTCACGGCTGTATGCATCCACGGTCAGTCTGCCTTGGGTGAAGTTGCAGAATTCCTCCCGCTTACGATCCATGAGACCCTCCGGAATGTGATGCTCACGGAAAGCCTCACTGAATTCAGCCCAAGTAGTGATTTGGCCAGCTGGGCGCATAGCCTCAAAGTTCTCCCACCAAAGGCTAGCAGGGCCTTCGAGGTGATAGGCAGCGTAGGTAACCTTATCAGCTTCGGCTACGTTGGCAGAACGTAGCTTGTGGGTGATGCTGCGAAGCCAATCATCCGCATCAAGGGGCTCGACGGAGTGGTTGAACTTCGGTGGGTGCAGCTTGATAAAGTCATTGATGGACACCAGGTCGACCCTCTGGTGACGTGCAGTATTCTGCTCAATTCGCTCTAGCAAGCGGTTAGTCTCACGCTTGTTTCTTTCTGCCTCCAGCATAACTTCGGCTAGTGAAGGCGGTTGGGGCAGATCCTCCGCCCTGGCTGCATTGGCTTCATCCTGCGCCTGGACAGCAGGGTTGTTGCGGGTGTTAACCATCCTAGGAGAAACAAAGCAGCGGTTTAGACGAGGATGGCTAAATCTTGATAGGGAAAAGCGGAATGTAATGGATAACACGGAATGCAGAGATGACCATCAGTATGACATGGTAGCATAGCTACATACATACACCAACGGTCATACACGCCATACATAGTTTAGTACAAGCCCAGGCTAAGGTACAACTACGATGAAAGACGATACATCTCATCAGAGGCATTCCAAGCTCCTATACATTATTTTTTTCTACACCTCCGGAACGTGATACACACCAAGTCGTATCCCACAAGACACGCAGGACTGTGGAGATTACAACTGTTACATTACTAGTAGAACTACTACCAACTCAGACGTCCCCGTAGTAATCCTCATAGAAGTCACCACCATGTCCTGGAAGCTGAACATGATCATCCGGAAACAGACGGTCCTGTGGAGCCTGCGGTCCATAGGGACTCGGGTGTGGCCTTGGTCCAACAAACGGTGGCAGACGGGGTCCACGAGGAGGGGTGATGCCTCCTACATCACGCCATTCCATACATTCTGGCAGACCAGATCGCACGGGGTATATGTCCCTCATGTCCATAAACCCAGCTTGCACGGCAGGTGCAAACCGTGTCAGGGTGGCCCAGTGATCAGCACGAGCATTAAAGAGCTCCATTCGCAAGGCACGATTCTCACGGTCCTTGTCTTCAAGCATCTCGGTGGTGGTACGGAGTAGTGAGCCCTCATGGGTAGAATCACAGTAAGTGGCCTGATAGTACCCCTGTGCCCCAGGGAGTGCTGCTGGCATATAGCAGAAGTCGGTGTTCTGAAGCAAGGCAGTTCTGGCTCGCATGATAGTCATCATTGAGTAAGCTGCGTCCTGCACGGACATCTCAACAGTAACCCCAAGTCCATAAGAGCAATGGAGGGGTTCAGTGGCTCCAGGGTAGGATGGGTAAATCCTGACGGTGCAAAGATATTGACTTTGATTAAAGTCTCGGAACTGCTCCTCGACGGTATACTCGGGATACCAACGATAGCCTGTCTCAACCATCACTCGGACCAACATGGCCGTGTGACCAGGTACGCCGATGCACCGGGTCAGACGAACCACTTGGTTCTGGGAACGGGTGGCCATCTGAAAGCACGGAATAATGCAAGGCATTAGTATTTCTAGGAGAATTCGGACAGCATAACGGCTGTAAATGCTCGAAAAAGGATTTGAGACATTCGCAACAGTTTGCAATACCACTCAACAACATCATGTCAAGGTTCTGGTTCAACCGACAACATACCAAGGTAATAGAAACTGAACCGAAGCATGGAACCAACAATCCTATAAGTTACTACGGACTAGTAACACGTGAACCTGATAGAGAGGAGAGAGCCTAGTCCTTAACCCGCGAAGAATGAGAAGAGTATGACTCAGATCAGAGGGCATGAGGTAAAGGAGTAAAAGCACCTTACGTTCCCTCCCACAATCAATTCCCCTACATATAACTAAAGCATTTCTAGACTCGACATCGACCAGTTTGGCTTATCGCACCTACAGGCAGTCCGGCTCTGATGCCAACGCTGTTAGGACCCCGATTCCAAATCACACCGATCTAGCCTGTAACACCTCATATAACATTGCGGCCTCACGCACGGTACTCCCACGGGTGTCGCCTTACCATGGCCCGGGACCGTTTGCGCCTTTTGGCTCACGTATATGATAATGTCGCTAGCATCCATATGACAGAGAACCCGGGCCGACATGGCTAGTCGTGAACCCAAAGCGGCACTAACGTATGGGGACAGGCATACATGAATCAACATCGAACGTGTCGGTCAGCAGTGTGTGAGTCCGGGCTGTAGCACTGGGCTAACAGGACTCCGGGAACCCGGGCTGTAGCAGGCTAGGCAGGACTCCGGATGTCACCGCGTGACATTTCCCCGAAGGGACAGACACAGGAACGATATGATTCACATGCCGGCCAGTCAGGTGTCCAGAGCAGTAGTGCTGGGCTAGCAGGACTCCAGTGAACCGGGCTGTAGCGGACTACTATGGCTCAAGGAGGCACCAGACTACATTTCCCCATAAGAGAGGCTGCTAAAGATAAACAACTAGATTGTCGGATCCCACACATACCAAGCATTTCAAACGTACACACAATATGCTCGATATGTGCAAATACAACATGGCATCACAACAAAACTCTACAACTCAAGTACTTTATTTAAAGGGCTCCGGAGAGCCTTACATAACTTGTTCATACAGATAGGGGTCACATGACCCGACACTCAAGTCATACAATCATACAAGCACATGCGGAAGCAAACTGTCTGGGTACAGACACTAGAAAGAAAGAAGGCTTGACGAAGCCTGTCTATCTACATAGGCCCTTCACAAGCCTAGATCACCACCTGGGTGGCGCGTCACTCGTCGTCGTCGAGTTCTACGTAGAACCCGTCAGAAGGGGCGGTGTTGTCGTCTGAAAACAGTAATTAAAGCAACATGAGTACAAAGGTACTCCGCAAGTCTTACAACAGATCCTACTATACATGTTCATTCTCAAGAAGGTAGTGGGGTTATTGCAGCAAGCCAGCTTTGACTCTTGGCTAAGCTATCCTACGATACACCACTTGTGAAATAGTTTTCGCACACGAGTCCGCTAATCACCATCTCAATACTCCACCGTGGATCCTCCCTCGTCATCCAACGAGAGGCCATCCGCGGTACTCACACTTATCTTGAGGCTTTTAGTAGTATCCATTTACTTGTCTATGAACTGCATAAGCGACCAAGTAGTCCTTTACCGCGGACGCGGCTATTCGAATAGTTTCATACCCTGCAGGGGTGTACTTCGTCACACACGCTCTCACCACTTATCGTCGCTACACGACGTGTACTCGGCAACCTTCAAGCGGAAGCCCAACGTGGGTGTTGGCCACAGCCTACCTAAACACTCGAGTCTCTAGTCCAGGTTTATCGCCTATTTAGGTTCCATCCGCAGGGAGTCCGGCCGAGGTTTCCACATACGGCCCCAAACGATGTGTGCAGGGTTCCCGGACACCAAACGTGCGACTCGGTACACCGTGCCACGAGCCTACCGCATCACAGCCCACCCCTTGGTCGGCGCTGTCCACGGCCTCCAGCTTACTACAAACACCAGAAACTACGTGCAACTCCTGGACAGAGGACAAGGGTGAATAAGAAGCCGAGGGGGTCCATTGGTTTCGGGCCCAATGTGTGGTAGTAGCTGAATCTTAAATCACGCATACAGATCTCAGTTCTTAGGGACGGTCTCAATGAAACAACCCACCATGTACTCCTACATGGCCTCCCATCGATACCTTTACCAAATCGTATTCAACACTTTACTCCCTTTACCGACACACACACTTTCACTCTAGTTCATCACCCTGATGAGCCAGACCTGACACAACTCTAAGCATAGCAAGCATAGCATTGTAGGAACACACAACATGGCTCAATCAACTCCTACACATGCTAGTGGGTTTCATCTAGTTACTGTGGCAATGACAGGTCATGCAAAGGAAAGTGGGTTCAACTACCGCAACACACAGCAGTTTGAATCGCGTTGTCTTAATGCAGTAAACAAGAGCAGAAGCAAGAAGATGGGTTTGTATCGAAATGATCAATGGGTTGCTTGCCTGACGGAGTGGTGGTGGGATACTGCCCTTCAGTTGGATACTCGTGAATATCCTCGGAGGCAGGACCTACCACGATGAGCATACCGAAGCACAATCAACACCAAGCAAGTGCAACAATATGATGCATGCATGAGACATGGCAAGATGGATGTGTTGGGCTAATGCAACTAAGACCAGATGGGTTTGGACTTAATTTGAATCAAAGATTCAAATTCCAAGTTCATAAATGGCCCATATTAATGCTTTATCTTGTTCTGTATAAAACAGTAGGTTAACTTGCTTAATCATGCATGAAACTAGTACAGATGGATAGAATGGATTTTTCTGATCATTTTTCATATATAAATCTTTTCATTCCGAGCTATAGATTATTTTCTATGATTTTTTGAAGTTTGTGATAATTTCTGGAATTTCCAATATAAGAATAATTCCAGTAAATGCTTTACTGCGTCAGCCTGACGTTAGTGTGACGTCAGCAAGTCAACGGGGTCGTCCAGGTCAAACCTGACGTGTGGGTCCCCTGTGTCAGTGTCACTGTTAGGTAATTAGTTATTTAGAATTAGTTTTAACTCTAACCCAGATTTATTTAGCAGGCGGGCCCCACTTGTCAGTGACCCTGGGGGGTCAACCCGTGGTCAAACCACGCTGACTCGCCGGCGTTTAGCCGCCGGCGACGTCCAGACGCGGCGGTGGAGTGCGGGTTCCCTCCTCCGGCGACCAAAAGGACGGCGAAGAGTACCTACGTGTAGCTGGGGGCGAGCCGCGTCGACTGGTGGTGCTAGTGGAGCTCGGGGTCGCCAGAATCGACGCCGGCGACGAGCCGTGCGGCTGCCGGGGTACGGGCGTGGTTGAAACCGTAGCTAGAGAGCACGGCGAGGAACGTGCGAGGGTGCTACGGGTTTCTGGCGTTGCGGTGAAGCTAATGGCTACGGTGGTGTGGCCGTTGGATGGCCGGAGCCTCGTCGGCGACGAGCTCGTGCGGCGGCGCGTACGGGTGAGCTTCGTGCGGTGGCTACAGAGCTCGAGAGAGAGAGAGGAGAGGATGGGAAGGCGGCCATGCTCACGGCGGTTGCGACGGAGCAGGCGGCGAGGTCGGAAACGAGCTGTAGCAGTGGCGACGGCGGAGGGGATCTCCGACGGTGAGCGGCGAAGGCGAGGTCGGTGGCGGAGCTTCGGGGCAACCGAGTGCTCGGGGCTCGGCTTGCTCGAAGGAGTGGGCAACGGCGGTGCTGTAGGACACGGTGGTACGGCGCGAGGTCGACGGTGGGCGCGGCTACTCCGGTGAGGTGGCTGCGGCGGCGTCGGCCATGGTGGGAAGAAGGCGAGGGAGAGGCGATGGGGGAGAATGGCGATGTCCAGGGGCTCGGGGCGCGTCGAGGGAGGTCGGCCAGCTCATCCGCGGCGAAGGCGGCAAGCAGGTGGCGCGGTGGCGAGCTCGCGCTCGCCGGCGTCACCTCTCTGCCTGCTCTGGCGAGAGCAGGCAGCTGACTGGCGCGGGCCAGCACAGTGCTGGGCCGCCAGGTGGGCTGCCAGGTAAGTTTCTCTGCCTTCTATTCTTTTCTCTTTTTATTTATTTCTGTACTGTGTTTTGAAATAGTAAAAATACTATTTCATTTTGGAAAAATCCTGAAAATATTCTGGGGCACCTTTGAGATTATTCCCAACAGCCTAAAAATACGTTCAAGATTATTTGGGCATTTGAAAATATTTATAGCATTTAAAATGCCCAAATGCAAATACTTATGGCTTGTGCAAAAATCCAAGATGGCCTCCAAAAATATGAAACCATTTTTGGCAGAGGTTTTAGCCAAGACCAAAGGTGGTGAACATTTATGGAGGGCATTTCAGGTTCATTGAAAAGAATTTTAGTAAACCCTAGTTGTTCCAGGGGGGTGCTGGGGGTTTCTGGCATCCCCATTTCAGGTTTCTGTGAAATGTAGACATGATGCAACACTCTAATGCATGAACTAACTAGGATGTGACATGTACATCACGTACGCATGCGGATCCATGGGAAAGGTCGTGAGGAGCGCCTCGTCGACGGCCCGGACGCGCTCCACCCCGCCGCCGTTGTCAATCTCGAACTTCAAGTAAGTACGCCAGCCTGACTTAGACCTGAGGAAGCCGCCTCCCTGGGCCTGCGCCCACCGCGCCCACCTCTGGAGCGCGCGCCGCTGGCTGTCGACGTCGCCGAACTCGCGCTCCCTCCAGAACCAGTCCCACATGTATGTCTCTCCATCGGGAATTGCGGCGAGAAGTCGCTCGTAGACGGCGCGGGCGGCCTCGATTCCGCTGCCCTCCTCCAGCTCGAACCTGACGAAGCGGCGCCACAGCTCGCCGTTCCCCGGGTCAGCCGCCGTGCCAGACTCGAATTCCGCTCGCTTCGCCTCAGCGGACATCGCTGTGATCGCTTCACCTGCCATCGATGCATCTCGTCTGGTCGATCAGTCGTCGAGCCTTGTTTGTGCGACTTTTTTTGTATGGCACGTCGTTGCTATTTATATGTTGATGATGGTTTCCTTTCCATCGCTAGGTAGGTGCGTCCAATTCCACTTCAGATCGTATTCGGGGGGCTACGTGCGACTCGGAGCTAATTTCCGCGTCCTTACTCGGGTCGGATCCTTAGTGTATCAGACCATATACCATATCCAAAATTTAACCTAAAAGCAAAGACGTGACTCGATGGCGCCCGTGCGCTGGTATACGGGAGTGAGCGCTCTCCTATACAAGGAAGGACCACCACGCGCACTATCACACCTGTATTTATTAAGGGATCAAAAAAATTTAAAATTTATAACTTTTGATTAGAATGTCAAAATTCAAATCCGTTTTCACCGTTGGGTTTCTCGCGACGAGTTCTTCAAAACTAGATCTCATATGAGTAGGTTTCGACGAACTTTTTTTTTCGAGCAACTTTGTGTGCTACAGAGGCAACTTAAGTGCTATAGAAATCCACAGTATGACTACCTATCAACGGAGGATCCTTATAAGTTGGTTATCATGACTACCAATTGATTAACTTCACCTCTAAATCGCCTACCATTAGGACAACTCCAACGTGGATCACCAAATCGCCCCAAATGTCGGAATCGGCCTCTCTAAACACTTTTAGCCATCCAATGAGTCCAACTACTATCTAGCATGTAAAAAGTCTGTTGCCCCATATGAGTTCATTGCAGTAAAAAATAGCATGCATCCCCTATGCAAAAGTAAAAAACATGCAACAACTTTGCTATGATTTCAGGCAACTCTTGTAAAATTTGAAGCAACTAGTGTCATGCATTAAAAGAGGTGTTGCTGCCCCATAAGCTCCTTGCAGTAATATCAGGCAACCCTTGTGCAAAAAAGAAAGAACCACAAAAACAAGCAGAGACAACATATATAGGTGGCACTAATGCGAATATATTCTCTAACACAAGCAACTGTAGTGTGATCATGGGCAACTATTAAAAAAATAAAAATGTGTTCCAAACATTTTTATGCAATTGTTGATGTGAACTAAGCAACTCCATATATATTCCGATGCACTTAATCTATTAATACTGTATTTTTTAGAATAAGAGTAACTCCCTCTATCGTGTGATGCAACTAATACATTTTTTAGAATTGCTTCCTATCCACCTCTCTTCGCTCTGGTTGCCTTTCTTCTTCATCTTCATCGTTTCATAAAAAAAATCTAAAAAACCCACGGGTACCTTGTGTTGATCCACCATTTCGTCCTGTGAAGCATCAGGTTGAGCGACCCTTTTGCTTGTAACTCAATATAAAAAACATAAAGATGCAAAACTGTTCTAGCAAAAAAAACAAGCAACTACCTGCTACCTCTTGAGCTTGCGTTGTTTTTTTCCTTGAAAAGGAAAGGGCGATGCAGCAAAGGGGCGGAAGTATTTTCCTCAGTTTTAAGAACCAAGGTATCAATCTAATAGGAGACTACGCAACAAGCCACCGAATACCTGCACAACAAACACCAACTTGCAACCAACGCGACAAAGGGGTTGTCAATCCCTTCACAGTTATTCGCAAAGTGAGATCTGATAGAGATGGATAAATGGTAAAGTAACATTTTTGGTATTTTTGGTTTATGGAACGGAAAGTAAAGATTGCAAAGTAAAGGAAATAGGAAACTAGAATTGTAGATCGGAAACTTATATGATGTAAAATAGATCCGGGTCCAATGGTTTCACTAGAGGCTTCTCTTAAGATAGAAATTATTACGATGGGTGAACAAATTACTGTCGAGGAATTGATAGAAAAGCGCAAGGTTATGACGATATCTTAGGAAATGATCATGAATATAGGCATCACGTCTGTGTCAAGTAGACCGAAACGATTCTGCATCTACTACTATTATTCCACACATCGACCGCTATCCAGGATGCATCTAGAGTATTAAGTTCATAAAGAACGGAGTAACACATTAGGCAAGATGACATGATGTAGAGGAATTAACTCAAGTAATATGATGAAAACCCCATCTTTTTATCCTTGATGGCAACAATACAATAAGTGCCTTGCTGCCCTACTGTCACTGGGAAAGGACACCGCAAGATTGAACCCAAAGCTAAGCACTTCTCCCATTGCAAGAAAAACCAATCTAGTTGGCCAAACCAAATCGATAGTTCGAAAAGACTTGCAAAGATATCAAATCATGCATATAAGAATTCAGAGGAGATTCAAATAATATTCATATATAAACTTATCATAAATTCACAATTCACCGGATCTCGGCAAACACACCGCAAAAGAGTATTACATCGAATAGATCTCCAAGAACATGGAGGAGAACTTTGTATTGAGAATCAAAGAGAGAGAAGAAGCCATCTAGCTACTAGCTATGGACCCGTAGGTCTGAAGTAAACTACTCACGCATCATCGGAGAGGCAATGGTGTGTGACGCCCGGATAATTAAGCTACAGTGAACCTCTGTTAATGATGTCACGTCACCTCGGTTACTGTTGTTAACCTCACGTTAGTTCAAACCGGTTCAGAATTAAACTTCAAAATAAAGTCGACAGGTGAAAGTTTTGAAACATTAAAACTAAAATGTTCGGCTTGCGCCAATTAATCCATGCTAAATGTTGGTGAAGAAACCACACTTTTATAAAATTCTTAAATACTCTAAAATGATTAAAACAGTAGCAAAAACAAATATTTAAATACCTTTTATAATTAATAAAATGTCAAACTAAGTTATTTGAGGAATAGACTTTTTGTGACTGTGGACTCGGTTGAAATACTAATTTAGATGCTAAGTGTATATTTTACAAAAACTAAAATAAAATGTAACTAAAATAAAATAGAAAAGAAAAAAATGAAAAACTAACAAACAAAAAAAAGGCCCCTAACCCCCCTGGACCTAGCCCACTAGGGCCGGCCCAGTCGGCCCGGCCCCCCTGCCATCCCCTTCCCTGTTCCCCCGACCAGGGTCGGAACAGGGGCACGTCCCCGCCCGACCACCTCGCCAACGCCGACGCCGGGAGGGGATAAGGCCACCCCGATGCCTCGGTCTCCACCCCTCTCTCCCACTTGCCCCCTCTCGCTCGCCTCTGCGCCTCCCCTCCCCCAGATCCACCTCTCCCCTCTCCTCTCGCTCGATCTCGAGCGCGCCCGTCGCCATGGCCCTGTCCTAGCCGCGACCATCGTTGCCACCTCGCTTCGTCCCCGTGCCAGATCGGTTCGCCGGCCCTCGCTACGTCCTCCTCGACCACCTGCTCGAGCCGGGACTCCCTGAATCACCCCCAACGTCGTCGCCTTCTTCCTCGGGTCGCCGCCGTCTCCTTCGACTCCGGCGACTGTTGCTGCTACTAAGCCTCTCACCGGCCTTCGTGTGCCGCGCGGTGAGCTCCTCTACCTCCTACCTTTCCCCGTTTGCTCTCGCGCGCACCCTGGCTAGCTCGCACGACGAGGCCGAACGCATCACCGCGGAGTTCGTCGCCGACGCGTCTCCGGTGACCGTTTGGTCACGGGCTCGTGCCCATTGGACTTGCCGCACCACGTAGATCCTCCGCAGCCTCCCCTTTTGATCAGTAGCGCGCTGCCTCACCGCTTCCGTCGTCGGCCGAAGCCGCTCCGCCGCTAACCTTGACGCACCGCCCAACCCCAGCTACCCCGTGCCTGTGACCACCGCCACTCGACGCGCGCTGTCGCGTGCGTTCGAACGCACCCATCCCCGCGACGAACCACACCCCCGCGCCACTGTCCGTCCCAGGCCGCGCCCTCGCGCGCTCGCGTCTGCCCGGCCCGCGCCCCTGCTACTGCGTGCTGCCTTGCCGCGGCTGCTACGCTCCTCTGCCTGCCGCTGCTTGCTCTACTGCTGCTGCGCTCCTTCCCCTGCTACGCTGCGTCGCCTGCTGCTTGCCAATGCTGTTGCTGCCTCCCTTTCCCGCCGCCCCCACTGCTGCTGCACGCCGCGCTCGGCCGCGCCTCAGGCCACTCTCTGGCCGCGGCGACGCGCGCGCCCGCGCCTCCCCAACGCGCTCCCCGCCACTGCATCGCCCGCGCCACACCACTGCCAATGCTCCGCATGTACTACTCCTGCTAGCTACTGTAGCCGCTAGCTAGCTTTTCAATTTCTACAATAACTAACCCTCTAGACAGTCCCTAAACAGTGCCTAAACGACTGTTAACAGGAGCAAAAATATTATGTGAAGGTAGTATACTTGACAAACTCCATTCTATCCCACTGGACCAAATCCATTTAATGCATGTATTAAATATTATGAAAATCACAAAATGCTATCTTTTGTTAACAGAAAATAGTTTTAACCTCTAGCACCGTGTGTTGCGTGCTGTGTGTGCCGTGCATGGGGCCGGATGGGCTGTGCCCGGCCCTTGTTAGTACTAGGTTTAGCTAGTAGTATTAATAAGTGCTAAGTTAGTCTAACAATAGATGACATGTAGGCCCTAATTAAATAAGTTAGGTTTATTTAATTTTTAGGTAAATAGTCCATGGCATGTGGGTCACAGCTCTCTTTTTGACTAGTCAAATTGACCTGGTCAACTTGAATTAAAAGTAATTTAGAAAATCCAGAAAATTGATTAAATCTTTTAAAATTAATATAAAATAAACCGTAGCTCGGTTGGAAAAACTTTGTACATGAAAGTTGCTCAGAATGACGAGACGAATCCGGATACGCAGTCCGTTCGTCCGCCACACATCCCTAGCATAGCAAACAAGCAACTTTCCTCCTCCGGTTCATTTGTCCGAAAACACGAAACACCGGAAATACTTTCCCGGATGTTTCCCCCCTTCGTCGGTATCACCTCCTACCGCGTTAGGGCACACCTAACTCCGCTCATTGTCATGTCATGCATCGTCATGCTTATGTTTGCATTATATTTATTGTTTCCTCCCCCTCTTCTCTCATTAGACACCGAGACCAACGCAGCTGCTACCTAGTACGACTACGGTGTTGACGACCCCTCCTTCTCGGCTGAGCTTCCATGCAAGCCCCCCTGATCACCAGATATCGCCTATTCCTTCTCTCTACTGCTTGCATTAGAGTAGTGTAGCATGTTACTGCTTTTGGTTAATCCTATTCCACTGCATAGCCTGTCATTGTTGCTACAGTTGTCACCCTTACCTGCAATCCTAAATGCTTAGTATAGGATGCTAGTATTCTATCAGTGGCCCTACATTCTTGTCCGTCTGCCATGTTATACTATCGGGCCGTGATCACTCGGGAGGTGATCACGGGTATATACTTATATACATGATATATGATACATGTGGTGACTAAAGTTGGGTCGGCTCGTAGAGTACCCGCAAGTGATTCTGATGTGGGGGCTGAAAGGACAGGTGGCTCCATCCCGGTAGAGGTGGGCCCGGGTTCCCGACGGCCCCCGACTGTTACTTTGTGGCGGAGCGACAGGGTAGGTTGAGACCACCTAGGAGAGAGGTGGGCCTGGTCCTAGTCGGCATTCGCAGATACTTCAATTAACACGCTTAACGAGATCTTGGTATTTGATCTGAGTCTGGCCACTGGCCTATACACACTAACCAACTACGCGGGAACAGTTATGGGCACTCGACATCGTGGTATCAGCCGAAGCCTTCTTGACGTCAGCGACTGAGCGGCGCACGCCGGGTTGGACTGGAACACCTGCTCTTGTATAAGGGAGGCTAGGTCTGCTCATCGGCCGCGTACGCAACGTGCAGGTGTGCAATGGGCGATGGGCCCAGACCCCTGCGCGCATAGGATTTAGACCGGCGTGCTGACCTCTCTGTTGTGCCTAGGTAGGGCTGCGACGTGTTGATCTTCCGAGGCCGGGCATGACCCAGGAAAGTGTGTCCGGCCAGAGGGATCAAGCGTGTTGGTAAATGTGGTGCACCCCTGCAGGGAAGTTTATCTATTCGAATAGCCGTGATCCTTGGTAACAGGACGACCCGGAGTTGTACCTTGACCTTATGACAACTAGAACTGGATACTTAATAAAACACACCCTTCCAAGTGCCAGATATAACCCGGTGATCGCTCTCACACAGGGCAACGAGGGGAGGATTGCCGGGTAGGTTTATGTTATGCGATGATACTTGGTTAACTTACCATCTACTCTCTTCTACATGTTGCAAGATGGAGGTTGCCAGAAGCGTAGTCTTCGACAGGACTAGCTATCCCCCTCTTATTCTGGCATTCTGCAGTTCAGTACACCGATATTGCCCCTTTACACAGATACCCATGCATATATAGTGTAGATCCTTGCTTGCGAGTACTTTGGATGAGTACTCACGGTTGCTTTTCTCCCTCTTTTCCCCCTTTCCATTCTTCTCGGTTGTCGCAACCAGATGCTGGAGTCCAGGAGCCAGAGGATCCCGAGGATGATTCTACGTGGAGTTCGACTTCGAGGAGTAGTTAGGAGGATCCTAGGCAGGAGGCCTGCGCCTCTTTCGATCTGTATCCCAGTTTGTGCTAGCCTTCTTAAGGCAAACTTGTTTAACTTATGTATGTACTCAGATATTGTTGCTTTCGCTGACTCGTCTATGATCGAGCACTTGTATTCGAGCCCTCGAGGCCCCTGGCTTGTATTATGATGCTTGTATGACTTATTTATTTTTAGAGTTGTGTTGTGATATCTTCCCGTGAGTCCCTGATCTTGATCGTACACGTTTGCGTGTATGATTAGTGTACGGTCAAATCGGGGGCGTCACATGGTGTTGATGTAGAAGCCCTCCGTGATCGATTCCCCCTCCGGCAGGATGCCGGAAAAGGCCCCAAGATGGGATCTCACGGGTACAGAAGGTTGCGGCGGTGGAAAAGTGGTTTCGTGGCTCCTCTGCATGTTTTTGGGGTATAAGAGTATATATAGGCAAACAAATTAGGCCAGGAGAGCTACGAGGGGCCCACAAGGTTGGGGGGCGCGCCCTCCACCCTTGTGACCACCCGCGGCTCCTCTGACTTGTACTCCAAGTCTCCTGGGTGTCTTCTGGTCCAAGAAAAATCAAGGCGAAAGTTTTATTCCGTTTGGACTTCATTTGGGATTCCTTTTCTGCGAAACTCTAAAACAAGGAAAAAACAGAAACTTGCACTGGGCTCTAGGTTAATAGGTTAGTCCCCAAAATCATATAAAATAGCATATTAATGCATATAAAACATCCAAAACAGATAATATAATAGCATGGCACCATAAAAAATTATAGATACGTTGGAGACATATCAAGCATCCCCAAGCTTAATTCATGCTCGTCCTCGAGTAGGTAAATGATAAAAACAATTTTTTTGATGTGGAATGCTACCTATCATATTTATCCATGTAATTGTCTTTATATTGGCATGAATGTTCAGATCCGTAAGATTCAAAACAAAAGTTTAATATGAAGGAAATATGCCCTAGAGGTAATAATAAAGTTGTTATTTATATTTCCTTATATCATGATAAATGTTTATTATTCATGCTAGAATTGTATTAACCGGAAACTTAGTACATGTGTGAATACATAGACAAAACAGAGCGTCCCTAGTATGCCTCTACTTGACTAGCTCGTTAATCAAAGATGGTTAGTTTCCTGACCATAGACATGTGTTGTCATTTGATGAACGAGATCACATCGTTAGAGAATGATGTGATGGACAAGACCCATCCGTTAGCTTAGCATAATGATCGTTAAGTTTTATTGCTATTGCTTTCTTCATGACTTATACATATTCCTCTAACTATGAGATTATGCAACTCCCGAATACCGGAGGAACACCTTGTGTGCTATCAAACGTCACAACATAACTGGGTGATTATAAAGATGCTCTACAGGTGTCTCCGAAGGTGTTTGTTGGGTTGGCATAGATCAAGATTAGGATTTGTCACTCCGAGTATCGGAGAGGTATCTCTGGGCCCTCTCGGTAATCCACATCACTATAAGCCTTGCAAGCAATGTGACTAATGAGTTAGTTACGGGATGATGCATTACGGAACGAGAAAAGAGACTTACCGGTAACGAGATTCAACTAGGTATGATGATACCGACGATCGAATCTCGGGCAAATAACATACCGATGAAAAAGGGAATAACATATGTTGTTATTGCGGTTTGACCGATAAAGATCTTCATAGAATATGTAGGAACCAATATGAGCATCCGGGTTCCGCTATTGGTTATTGATTGAAGATGTGTCTCGGTCATGTCTACATAGTTCTCGAACCCGTAGGGTCCGCACGCTTAACGTTTGATGACGATTTGTATTATGAGTTATGTGTTTTGGTGACCGAAGATTGTTTGGAGTCCCGGATGAGATCACGGACATGACGAGGAGTCTCGAAATAGTCAAGAGGTAAAGATTGATATATTGGACGAAGGTATTCGGACACCGGAATGGTTTCGGGGCGTTTCAGATATTTATCGGGGCCCCGAGGGGTTACCGGAACCCCCGGGGAAGTAATGGGCCTTCATGGGCCATAGGGGAGAAAGAGAGGGGTGCCCGCAGGGTGGCGCGCACCCTCCCCCAAGGGAGTCCGAATTGGACAAGGGGGAGGGGGGCGCGGCCCCCTTTCCTCTTTCCCTTTCCCTCTCCCTCTCCTTCCCTCTTTCCCCTCCATGAGAAAGGAAAGGGGGGGGGCGAATCCTACTAGGAGTGGAGTCCTAGTAGGACTCCCCCCTTGGCGCGCCCCTTAGTGTCCGGCCTCCTCCTCCCTTCCTTTATATACGGGGGCAGGGGGGCACCCCAAAGCACAACAGTTATTCTCTTAGTCGTGTGCGGTGCCCCCCTCCATAGTTTACTCCTTCGGTCATAGCGTCTTAGTGCTTAGGCGAAGCCCTGCGCGGATCATATCACCATCACTGTCACCACGCCGTTGTGCTGAAAAAACTCTCCCTCGACCCTCTGCTGGATCAAGAGTTCGAGGGACGTCATCGAGCTGAACGTGTGCTGAACTCAGAGGTGCCGTACATTTGGTACTAGATCGGTTGGATCGCAAAGACGTTCGACTACATCAACCACATTATACTAACGCTTTCGCTTTCGGTGTACGAGGGTACGTGGACACACTCACCCCCTCTCGTTGCTATGCATCTCCTAGATAGATCTTGCGTGATCATAGGAATTTTTTTGAAATTGCATGCCATGTTCCCCAACAGTGGCATCCGAGCCAGGTCTATGCGTAGATGATTTGCATGAGTATAACGCAAAGAGTTGTGGGCGATAATAGTCATACTGCTTACCAGCGACTTCTTATTTTGATTCGGCGGTATTGTTGGATAAAGCGGCCCGGACTAACCTTACATGACCACGTTCATGAGACCGGTTCCACCGACAGACATGCAACTTGTTTTGCATAAAGGTGGCTGGCGGGTGTCTGTTTCTCCAACTTTAGTTGAATCGAATTTGACTACGGCCGGTCCTTGTTGAAGGTTAAAATAGCACACTTGACGAAAAATCGTTGTGGTTTTGATGCGTAGGTAAGAACGGTTCTTGCTAGAAGCCCGTAGCAGCCACGTAAAACTTGCAACAACAAAGTAGAGGACGTCTAACTTGTTTTTGCAAGGCATGTTGTGATGTGATATGGTCAAGACATGATGTGATATAAGTTATTGTATGAGATGATCATGTTTTGTAAAAGTTATCGGCAACTGGCATGAGCCTTATGGTTGTCGCTTTATTGTATGGAATTCAATTGCCATGTAATTTCTTTACTTTATCACTATGCGATAGCGATAGTTGTAGAAGAAATAGTTGGCGAGACAACAACGACGCTACGATGGAGATCAAGGTGTCAAGCCGGTGACGATGGAGATCATGACGGTGCTTTGGAGATGGAGATCAAATGCACAAGATGATGATGGCCATATCATGTCACATATTTTGATTGCATGTGATGTTTATCTTTTATGCATCTTATTTTATTTAGTATGGCGATAGCATTATAAGATGATCCCTCACTAAATTTCAAGGTATAGGTGTTCTCCTTGAGTATGCACCATTGCGACAGTTCATCGTGCCGAGACACCACGTGATGATCGGGTGTGATAAGCTCTACGTTCACTTACAATGGGTGCAAGACCGTTTTGCACGCGCATCATACCCGGGTTAAACTTGACGAGCCTAGCATATGCAGATATGGCCTCGGAACACTGAGACCGAAAGGTCGAACGTGAATCATATAGTAGATATGATCAACATTGAGATGTTCACCATTGAAAACTACTCCATCTCACGTGATGATCGGACATGGTTTAGTTGATATGGATCACCTGATCATTTAGATGACTAGAGGGATGTCTATCTAAGTGGGAGTTATTAAGTAATATGATTAATTGAACTTTAGTTTATCATGAATTTAGTCCTGATAGTTTTTGCATATCTATGTTGTTGTAGATCAATGGCCCGTGCTACCGTTCCCTTGAATTTTAATGCGTTCCTAGAGAAAGCTAAGTTGAAAGATGATGGTAGCAACTACACGGACTGGGTCCGTAACTTGAGGATTATCCTCATTGCTGCATAGAATAATTACGTCCTGGAAGCACCGCTAGGTGCAAGGCCTGTTGCAGGAGCAACTCCAGACGTTATGAACGTCTAGCAAGCTAAAGCTGATGACTACTCGATAGTTCAGTGTGCCATGCTTTACGACTTAGAATTGGGACTTCAAAGACGTTTTGAACGTCATGTGGCATATGAGATGTTCCAAGATTTGAAGTTAATATTTCAAGCAAATGCCCGAGTTGAGAGATATGAAGTCTCCAACAAGTTCTATAGCTGCAAAATGGAGGAGAACAGTTCTGTCAGTGAACACATACTCAGAATGTCTAGGTACCATAACCACTTGACTCAGCTGGGAGTTAATCTTCCTGATGATAGTGTCGTTGACAGAGTTCTTCAATCACTGCCACCAAGCTATAAAGGCTTCCTGATGAACTATAATATGCAAGGGATGGAAAAGATAATTCCCGAGCTCTTCGCAATGCTAAAGGCTGCGGAGGTAGAAATCAAGAAGGAGCATCAAGTGTTGATGGTTAACAAGACCACTAGTTTCAAGAAAAAGGGCAAAGGGAAGAAGGGGAACTTCAAGAAGAATGGCAAGCAAGTTGCTGCTCCCAGGAAGAAGCCCAAGTCTGGACCTAAGCCTGAAACTGAGTGCTTCTACTGCAAAAGGACTAGTAACTGGAAGCGGAACTGCCCCAAGTATTTGGCGGATAAGAAGGATGGCAAAGTGAAAGGTATATTTGACATACATGTTATTGATGTGTACCTTACTAATGCTCGTAGTAGCGCCTGGGTATTTGATACTGGTTTTGTTGCTCATATTTGCAACTCGAAACATTGGCTACGGATTAAACGGAGATAGGCTAAGGACGAGGTGACAATGCGCATCAGAAATGGTTCCAAGGTTGATGTGATCGCCGGCATCACGCTACCTCTACATCTACCCTCGGGATTAGTTTTAGACCTGAATAATTGTTATTTGGTGCCAGCGTTGAGCATGAACATTATATTTGGATCTTGTTTAATGCGAGACGGTTATTCATTTAAATAAGAGAATAATGGTTGTTCTATTTATATGAGTAATATCTTTTATGGTCATGCACCCTTGATGAGTGGTCTATTTTTGTTGAATCTCGATCTTAGTGATACACATATTCATAATATTGAAGCCAAAAGATGCAAAGTTAATAATGATAGTGCAACTTATTTGTGGCACTGCCATTTAGGTCATATTGGTGTAAAACGCATGAAGAAACTCCATGCAGATGGGCTTTTGGAATCACATGATTATGAATCACCTGATGCTTGCGAACCATGCCTCATGGGCAAGATGACTAAGACTCCGTTCTCCGGAACAATGGAGCGAGCCACTGACTTGTTGGAAATAATACATACTGATGTATGCGGTCCGATGAGTGTTGAGGCTCGCGGCAGGTATCATTATTTTCTGACCTTCACAGATGATTTGAGCAGATATGGGTATATATCTACTTAATGAAACATAAGACTGAAACATTTGAAAACTTCAAAGAATTTCAGAGTGAAGTGGAAACTCATCGTAACAATAAAATAAAGTTTCTACGATCTGATCGCGAAGGCGAATATTTGAGTTACGAGTTTGGTCTTCATTTGAAACAATGTGGAATAGTTTCACAACTCACGCCACCTGGAACACCACAGCGTGATGGCGTGTCTGAACATCGTAACCGTACTTTATTAGATATGGTGCGATCTATCATGTCTCTTATCGATTTACCACTATCGTTTTGGGGTTATGCTTTAGAGACATATGCATTCACGTTAAATAGGGCACCATCTAAATCCGTTGAGACGACGCCTTATGAACTATGGTTTGGCAAGAAACCAAAGTTGTCGTTTCTTAAAGTTTGGGGCTGCGATGCTTATGTGAAAAAGCTTCAACCTGATAAGCTCGAACCCAAATCGGAGAAATGTGTCTTCATAGGATACCCAAAATAAACTGTTGGGTACACCTTCTATCATAGATCCGAAGGCAAGATATTCGTTGCTAAGAATGGATCCTTTCTAGAGAAGGAATTTCTCTCAAAAGAAGTGAGTGGGAGGAAAGTAGAACTTAATGAGGTAGTTGTACCTTCTCTCGAATTGGAAAGTAGTTCATCACAGAAATCAGTTCCAGTGATACCTACACCAATTAGTGAGGAAGTTAATGATGATGATCATGAAACATCAGATCAAGTTACTACCGAACCTCGTAGGTCAACCAGAGTACGTTCCGCACCAGAGTGGTACGGTAATCCTATTCTGGAAGTCATGTTACTAGACCATGACGAACCTACGAACTATGAGGAAGCGATGATGAGCCCAGATTCCGCGAAATGGCTTGTGGACATGAAATCTGAGATGTGATCCATGTATGAGAACAAAGTGTGGACTTTGGTTGACTTGCCCGATGATCGGCAAGCCATAGAGAATAAATGGATCTTCAAGAAGAAGACTGACGCTGACGGTAATGTTACTGCCTACAAAGCTTGACTTGTTGCGAAAGGTTTTCGACAAGTTCAAGGAGTTGACTATGATGAGACCTTCTCAACCATAGTGATGCCTAAGTCTGTCTGAATCATGTTAGCAATTTCCGCATTTTATGATTATGAAATTTGGCAAATGGATGTCAAAACTGCATTCCTTAATGGATTTCTTAAAGAAGAGTTGTATATGATGCAACCAGAAGGTTTTATCGATCCTAGAGGTGCTAACAAAGTGTGCAAGCTCCAGCGATCCATTTATGGACTGGTGCAAGCCTCTCGGAGTTGGAATATATGCTTTGATAGTGTGATCAAAGCATATGGTTTTATATAGACTTTTGGAGAAGCTTGTATTTACAAGAAAGTGAGTGGGAGCTTTGTAGCATTTATGATATTATATGTGGATGACATATTGTTGATTGGAAATAATACAGAATTTCTGGATAGCATAAAAGGATACTTGAATAAGAATTTTTCAATGAAAGACCTCGGTGAAGCTGCTTATATATTGGGCATCAATATCTATAGAGATAGATCAAGACGCTTAATTGGACTTTCACAAAGCACATACTTTGATAAAGTTTGGAAGAAGTTCAAAATGGATCAGTCAAAGAAAGGGTTCTTGCCTGTGTTACAAGGTGTGAAGTTGAGTCAGACTCAATGCCCGACCACTACAGAAGATAGAGAGAAAATGAAAGTCATTCCATATGCCTCAGCCATAGGTTCTATCATGTATGCAATGCTGTGTACCAGACCTGATGTGTGCCTTTCTATAAGTTTAGCAGGGACATACCAAAGTAATCCAAGAGTGGATCACTGGACAACGGTCAAGAACATCCTGAAATACCTGAAAAGGACTAAGGATATGTTTCTCGTTTATGGAGGTGACAAAGAGCTTATCGTAAATGGTTACGTTGATGCAAGCTTTGACACTGATCCAGATGACTCTAAGTCGCAAACCGGATACTTATTTATATTGTGGAGCTGTCAGTTGGCGCAGTTCCAAGCAGAGCGTCGTGGCGGGATCTACGTGTGAAGCGAAGTACATAGCTGCTTCAAAAGCATCAAATGAAGGAGTCTGGATGAAGGAGTTCATATCCGATCTAGGTGTAATACCTAGTGCATCGGGTCCAATGAAAATCTTTTGTGACAATACTGGAGCAATTGCCTTAGCGAAGGAATCCAGATTTCACAAGAGAACCAAACACATTAAGAGACGCGTCAACTCCATCCGCGATCAAGTCAAGGAGGGAGACATAGATATTTGCAAAATACATACGGATCTGAATATTGCAGACCCGTTGACTAAGCCTTTTCCACGAGCAAAACATGATCAGCACCAAGACTCCATGGGTGTTAGAATCATTACTATGCAATCTAGATTATTGACTCTAGTGCAAGTGGGAGACTGAAGGAAGTATGCCCTAGAGGCAACAATAAAGTTGTTATTTATATTTCCTTATATCATGGTAAATGTTTATTATTCATGCTAGAATTGTATTAACCGGAAACTTAGTACATGTGTGAATACATAGACAAAACAGAGCGTCCCTAGTATGCCTCTACTTGACTAGCTCGTTAATCAAAGATGGTTAAGTTTCCTGACCATAGACATGTGTTGTCATTTGATGAACGAGATCACATCATTAGAGAATGATATGCTGGACAAGACCCATCCATTAGCTTAGCATAATGATCGTTAAGTTTTATTGCTATTGCTTTCTTCATGACTTATACATATTCCTCTGACTATGAGATTATGCAACTCCCGAATACCGGAGGAACACCTTGTGTGCTATCAAACGTCACAACGTAACTGGGTGATTATAAATATGCTCTACAGGTGTCTCCGAAGGTGTTTGTTGGGTTGGCATAGATCAAGATTAGGATTTGTCACTCCGAGTATCGGAGAGGTATCTCTGGGCCCTCTCGGTAATGCACATCACTATAAGCCTTGCAAGCAATGTGACTAATGAGTTAGTTACGGGATGATGCATTACGGAACGAGTAAAGAGACTTGCCGGTAACGAGATTGAGCTAGGTATGATGATACCGTCGATCGAATCTCAGGCAAGTAACATACCGATGACAAAGGGAATAATGTATTTTGTTATTGCGGTTTGACCGGTAAAGATCTTCGTAGAATATGTAGGAACCAATATGAGCATCCAGGTTCCGCTGTTGGTTATTGATCGAAGATGTGTCTCGGTCATGTCTACATAGTTCTCGAACCCGTAGGGTCCGCACACTTAAGGTTCGATGACGATTTGTATTATGAGTTATATGTTTTGGTGACCAAAGATTGTTCGGAGTCCCGGATGAGATCACGGACATGATGAGGAGTCTCGAAATAGTCGAGAGGTAAAGCTTGATATATTGGACGTAGGTATTCAGACACCGGAATGGTTTCGGGACATTTTGGATATTTATCGGGGTACCGAGGGGTTACCAGAACCCCCCGGGGAAGTAATTGGCCTTCATTTGCCATAGGGGAGAAAGAGAGGGGAGCCCGCAGGGTGCCCCCAAGGGATTCCGAATTTGACAAGGGGGAGGGGGGTTCGGCCCCCTTTCCTCTTTCCCTCTCCCTCTCCCTCTCCTTGCCTCTTTCCCCTCCATGAGAAAGGAAAAAGGGGGGGTGCGAATCCTACTAGGAGTGGAGTCCTAGTAGGACTCCCCCCTTGGCTCGCCCCTTGGTGGCCGGCCTCCTCCTCCCCTCCTTTATATATGGGGGCAGGGGGTACCCCAAAGCACAACAGTTATTCTCTTAGTCGTGTGCTGTGCCCCCCTCCACAGTTTACTCCTCCGGTCATAGCGTCGTAGTGCTTAGGCGAAGCCCTGCATGGATCACATCACCATCACAGTCACCACACCGTCGTGCTGACGAAACTCTCCCTCGACCCTCCGCTGGATCGAGAGTTTGAGGGACGTCATCGAGCTGAACTCGAAGGTGTCGTACGTTCGGTACTAGATCGGTTGGATCACGAAGACGTTCAACTATATCAACCGCGTTATACTAACGCTTCTGCTTTCGGTCTACGAGGGTACGTGGATACACTCTCCACCTCCCGTTGTTATGCATCTCCTAGATAGATCTTGCGTGATCATAGGATTTTTTTTTGAAATTGCATGCTATGTTCCCCAACATAATATTGACATAAAAATAATAATACTTCAAGCATACTAACAAAATAATTATGTCTTCTTAAAATAACATGGCCAAAGAAAGCTTATCCCTACAGATCATATAGTCTGGCTATGCTCCACCTTCCTCACACAAAATATTTAGATCATGCACAATCCCAGTGACAAGCCAAGCAATTGTTTCATACTTTTGATGTCCTCAAACTTTTTCATCTTTCACGCAATACATGAGCGTGAGCCATGGATATAGCACTATAGGTGGAATAGAATGGTGGTTGTGGAGAAGACAAAAAATAGGAAGATGGTCTCACATCAACTAGGCGTATTAATGGGCTATGGAGATGCCCATCAATAGATATCAATGTGAGTGAGTAGGGATTGCCATGCAACGGATGCACTAGAGCTATAAATGTATGAAAGCTCAACAAAAGAAACTAAGTGGGTGTGCATCCAACTTGCTTGCTCACGAAGACCTAGGGCATTTGAGGAAGCCCATTGTTGGAATATACAAGCCAAGTTCTTTAATGAAAATTCCCACTAGTATATGAAAGTGACAAAATAAGAGACTCTCTATCATGAAGATCATGGTGCTACTTTGAAGCACAAGTGTGGAAAAAAGATAGTAACATTGTCCCTTCTCTCTTTTTCTCTCATTGCCCATTGTTGGAATATACAAGCCATGTTCTATAATGAAAATTCCCACTAGTATATGAAAGTGACAAAATAAGAGACTCTCTATCATGAAGATCATGGTGCTACTTTGAAGCACAAGTGTGGTAAAAAGGATAGTAACATTGTCCCTTCTCTTTTCTCTCATTTTTTTATTTGGCCCTTCTCTCATTTTTTTGGCCTCTTTTTTTTCGTCCGGAGTCTCATCCCGACTTGTGGGGGAATCATAGTCTCCATCATCCTTTCCTCACATGGGACAATGCTCTAATAATGAAGATCATCACACTTTTATTTACTTATAACTCAAGAATTACAACTCGATACTTAGAACAAATTATGACTCTATGTGTATGCCTCTGGCGGTGTACCGGGATGTGCATTGAATCAAGAGTGACATGTATGAAAAATGATGAACGGTGGCTTTGCCACAAATACGATGTCAACTACATGATCATGCAAAGCAATATGACAATGATGGAGCGTGTCATAATAACAAAACGGTGGAAAGTTGCATGGCAGTATATCTCGGAATGGCTATGGAAATGCCATAATAGGTAGGTATGGTGGCTGGTTTGAGGAAGGATATGTGGTGGGTTTATGGTACCGGCGAAAGTTGCGCGGTACTAGAGAGGCTAGCAATGGCGGAGAGGTGAGAGTGCGTATAATCCATGGACTCAACATTAGTCATAAAGAACTCACATACTTATTGCAAAAAGCTATTAGTTATCGAAACAAAGTACTATGCGCATGCTCCTAGGGGGATAGATTGGTAGGAAAAGACCATTGCTCGTCCCCAACCGCCACTCATAAGGAAGACAATCAAAAAATAAATCATGCTCCGACTTCATCACATAACGGTTCACCATATGTGCATGCTACGGGCCTCACAAACTTTAACACAAGTATTTCTCAAATTCACAACTACTTACTAGCATGACTATAATATCACCATCTTCATATCTCAAAACAATCATAAGGAATCAAACTTCTCATAGTATTCAATGCACTATATATGAAAGTTTTTATTATATCCCTCTTCGACGCCTGTCATATTAGGACTAATTTTATAACCAAAGCAAATTACCATGCTGTTTAGAGACTCACAAAATAATATAAGTGAAGTACGAGAGTTCATCAATTTCTATAAAATAAAGCCACCACCGTGCTCTAAAAAGATATAAGTGAAGCACTAGAGAAAATTTTGCCTAGCTCAAAAGATATAAGTGAAGCACATAGAGCAATTCTAATAAATCATGATTCATGTGTGTCTCTCTCAAAAGTTGTGTACAGCAAGGATGATTGTGGCAAAATAAAAAGCAATGACTCAAATCATACAAGACGCTCCAAGCAAAACACATATCATGTGATGAATAAAAATATAGCCTCAAGTAAAGTTACCGATAGACGAAGACGAAAGAGGGGATGCCTTCCCGGGGCATCCCCAAGATTAGGCTTGTTGACATCCTTGAATATTACCTTGGGGTGCCTTTTGCATCCCCAAGCTTAGGCTCTTGCCACTCCTTATTCTATAGTCCATCAAATCCTTACCCAAAACTTGAAAACTTCACAACACAAAACTCCGACAGAAAATCTCGTAAGCTCCATTAGTATAAGAAAATAAATCACCACTTTAGGTACTGTTGTGAACTCATTATTTATTTATATTGGTTAATATCTACAGTATTCCAACTTTTCCATGGTTCATACTCCCCGATACTAGCCATAGATTCATCAAAATAAGCAAACAACACGCGAAAAACAGAATCTGTCAAAAACAGAACAGTCTGTAGCAATCTGGATAGTTCGAATACTTCTGTAACTCTAAAAATTATGAGAAAATAGGACTTGCTAGATAATTTGTTTATTAATCTTCTTAAAAAATAATCAACTAAAAAGCACTCTCCAGCTAAAAATAAGAATTGTTTTCGTGATCGCAAAGTTTCTGTTTTTCGGCAAGATCAAATTAACTATCATCGTAGGCTATCCCATAGGTCTTACTTAGCACAAACACTAATTAAAACACAAAACAACATCTAAACAGTGGCTATATGATTTATTCAAAGCAAAACAGGATCTATAAAGCAAGAACAAAAATAAAATTAGGTTGCCTCCCAACAAGCGCTATTGTTTAACGCCCTTAGCTAGGCATAAAACACGAATAGATCTAAATGTTATCATCTTTGGCATGCAATCCATAAGTGGCTCTCATAATAGATTCATAAGGAAATTTAATTTTATTTCTTGGAAGTGTTCCATGCCTTTCCTTAATGGAAATTGAAATCTAATGTTTCCTTCTTTCATATCAATAATTGCACCAATCGTTCTAAGGAAAGGTCTACCAAGAATAATAGGACATGTTGGATTGCAATCTATATCAAGAACAATGAAATCTACGGGCACATAATTCCTATTTGCAACAATAATAACATCATTAATTCTTCCCATAGGTTTCTTAATAGTGGAATCCGCAAGATGCAAATTTAAAGAACAATCATCAAATTCACGGAAACCTAACACATCACACAAAGTTTTCGGAATCGTGGAAACACTAGCACCCAAATCACACAAAGTATAACATTCATAATCTTTAATCTTGATCTTAATAGTAGGTTCCCACTCATCATAAAGTTTTCTAGGAATAGAAACTTCCAAATTAAGCTTTTCTTCATAAGATTGCATCATGGCATCAACGATATGTTTAGTAAAAGCTTTGTTTTGATTATAAGCATGAGGTGAATTCAACATGGATTGCAACAAGGAAATACAATCTATTAAAGAACTTATCATAATTAAAGTCCATGAAATCCAAAATTGTGGGTTCATTGCTATCTAAAGTTTTGACATCTTCAATCCCACTTTTATCAATTTTTGCATCAAGATTTAAAAGCTCCGAATCATTAGAACGCCTTCTAACTAAAGTTGACTCATCTCCAGTCACATCATTATCAAGATGTACATTAGAAAACATAGATTCAATAGGAGTTACGTCAATCACTTTTAGATCTTCATCATTATTTTCACGGAAACTAGAAGAACACGCTTTTATAAACCAATCTTTTTTAGCGCGCATCTTACGATTCTTTCTTTGCACTCATCAATGGAAATTCTCATGGCTTTGTGAGAATCATTGATATCATTCCTGGGTGCAATAGATCTAAGTTTCAAAGAATCAACATCAAGAGAAATTCTATCCACGTTCCTAGCCAAATCATCAATCTTAAGCAATTTTTCTTCAATCAAAGCATTGAAATTCTTTTGCGAACTAATAAATTCTTTAACACTATTCTCAAATTCAGAGGGCATCTTATTATAATTTCCATAAGAATTGTTGTAGGAATTACCATAATTATTTGAGGAATTACTAGGAAACGGCCTAGGATTAAAATTACATCTATACGCGTTATTACCAAAATTGTTCCTACCAACAAAATTCACATCCATAGATTAATTATTGTTTTCAATCAAAGTAGACAAAGGCATATCATTAGGATCAATAGGAGCACTCTTACTAGCAAAAAAATTCATAAGCTCATCCATCATTCCACTCAAAACATTTATTTCTTCAATTGCATGCACCTTTTTACTAGTGGAAGATCTTTCGGTATGCCACTAAGAATAATTAACCATAATATTATCTAGGAGTTTAGTAGCTTCTCCTAAAGTAAGTTCCATAAAAGTGCCTCCTGTGGCCGAATCTAAAATATTTCTAGAAGCAAAATTCAATCCGACATAATTTTTTTGTATAATCATCCACAAATTCAAACCATGAGTAGGGCAATTTCTAAGCATCAATTTCATCCTCTCCCAAGATTGTGCAACATGTTCATGATCAAGTTGCTTAAAATTCATAATATCATTCCTAAGGGAGATGATCTTAGCGGGAGGAAAATACATGGAAATAAAAGCATCTTTACACTTATTCCATGAATCAATACTATTTTTAGGAAAAGATGAAACCAAGTTTTAGTGCGATCTCTAAGCGAGAACGGAAATAGCTTTAAATTAACAATATCATTATCCACATCTTTTTTTCTTTTGCATATCACACAAATCGATGAAATTATTAAGATGGGATGCGGCATGGGGAAGGCCGGAAAATTGATCTTTCATAACAAGATTCAGCAAAGCAGTATTAATCTCACAAGATCCCGCATTAGCATCGGGAGCAATTGGAGTAATAATAAAATCATTATTGTTGGTGTTGGAAAATTCACAGAATTTAGTATTATCTTCAGCCATCGTGACAAAGCAAGCAATCCAACACACGAGCACACAAAAAGCAAGCGAAGAAGACGAACGGAAGAGGGGCGAAGAAAAGGCAAATCTTTTTGAAAATCATTTTAGAAGTGGGGGAGAGGAAAACAAGAGGCGAATGGCAAACAAAGTAAGGCGAGAGATGAGAGTTTATGATGGGTACTTGGTATGTCTTGGCTTGGTGTAGATATCCCCGGCAACGGCGCCAGAAATTGGCAAGTGGCCGGGAGATCAAATCTTGACTTGACTTGGAGTAAATCTCCCCGGCAACGGCGCCAGAAATCCTTCTTGCTACCTCTTGAGCTTGCGTTGGTTTTTTCCTTGAAGAGGAAAGGGTGATGCAGCAAAGGGGCGGAAGTATTTCCCTCAGTTTTGAGAACTAAGGTATCAATCCAGTAGGAGACTACGCAACAAGCCACCGAATACCTGCACAAACAAACACCAACTTGCAACCAACGCGACAAAGGGGTTGTCAATCCCTTCACGGTTATTCGCAAAGTGAGATCTGGTAGAGATGGATAAACGGTAAAGTAATATTTTTTTGGTATTTTTGGTTTATGGAACGGAAAGTAAAGATTGCAAAGTAAAGGAAATATGAAACGAGAATTGTAGATTGGAAACTTATATGATGTAAATTAGACCCGGGGGCCATAGGTTTCACTAGAGGCTTCTCTCAAGATAGAAATTATTATGAAGGGTGAACAAATTACTGCCGAGCAACTGATAGAAAACTGCAAGGTTATGACGATATCTAAGGCAATGATCATGAATATAGGCATCACGTCCGTGTCAAGTAGACCGAAACGATCCTGCATCTACTACTATTACTCCACACATCGACCGCTATCCAGCATGCATCTCGAGTATTAAGTTCATAAGAACGGAGTAACGCATTAGGCAAGATGACATGATGCAGAGGAATGAACTCAAGCAATATGATGAAAACCCCATCTTTTTATCCTCGATGGCAAAAATACAATACGTGCCTTGCTGCCCCTACTGTCACTGGGAAAGGACGCCGCAAGATTGAACCTAGAGCTAAGCACTTCTCCCATTGCAATAAAAACCAATCTAGTTGGCCAAACCAAATCGATAATTCGAAGAGACTTGCAAATATATCAAATCATGCATATAAGAATTCAGAGGAGATTCAAATAATATTCATAGATAAACTTGTCATAAATCCACAATTCATCAGATCTTGGCAAACACACCGCAAAAGAGTATTACATTGAATAGATCTCCAAGAACATCGAGGAGAGCTTTGTATTGAGAATCAAAGAGAGAAAAGAAGCCATCTAGCCGTTGGGGAACATAGCATGAAATTTCAAAAAAAAATCCTACAATCACGCAAGATCTATCTAGGAGATGCATAGCAACGAGAGGGGAGAGTGTGTACACGTACCCTCGTAGACCGAAAGTGGAAGCGTTAGGTTAATGCGGTTGATGTAGTCGAACGTCTTCGTGATTCAACCGATCTAGTACCGAACGTATGACACCTCCGAGTTCAGCACACATTCAGCTCGATGACGACACATTCAGCTCGATGACGTCCAGCAGAGGGTCGAGGGAGAGTTCCGTCAGCATGATGGCGTGGTGACGGTGATGGTGATGTGATCCACGCAGGGCTTCGCCTAAGCACTACGACGCTATGACCGGAGGACTTAACTGTGGAGGGGGGCACCGCACACGGCTAAGAGAACAATTGATGTGCTATGGGGTGCCCCCTGCCCCTGTATATAAAGGAGGGGAGGAGGAGGCCGGCCAATAAGGGGAGCACCATGGGGGGAGTCCTACTAGGACACCACTCCTAGTAGGATTCGCCCCCCTTTTCCTTTATCTTTGGAGGGGAAAAGGAAGGAGAGGGAGAGGGAGTGGGAAAGGGGGGGCACCGCCCCCTCCCCTAGTCCAATTCGGACTCCCATGGGGGGGGGGCACCCCTTGCGGGCTCCCCTCTCTCTCCACTAAGGCACATGTAGGCCCAATACTTCCCCGGGGGGTTCCGGTAACCCCTCGGTACTCCGAAATATATCCGAACCTTTCTGAAACCATTCCGGTGTCCGAATTGAAGGAAATATGCCCTAGAGGCAATAATAAAGTTGTTATTTATATTTCCTTATATATCATGATAAATTTTTATTATTCATGCTAGAGTTGTATTAACCGGAAACTTGATACATGTGTGAATACATAGACAAAACAGAGTGTCCCTAGTATGCCTCTACTTGACTAGCTCGTTAATAAAAGATGGTTAAGTTTCCTAGCCATAGACATGTGTTATCATTTGATGAACGGGATCACATCATTATAGAATGATGTGATGAACAAGACCCATCCGTTAGCTTAGCATAATGATCGTTTAGTTTTATTGCTATTGCTTTCTTCATGACTTATACATGTTCCTCTGACTATGAGATTATGCAACTCCCGAATACCGGAGGAACACCTTGTGTGCTATCAAACGTCACAACGTAACTGGGTGATTATAAAGATGCTCTACAGGTGTCTCCGATGGTGTTTGTTGAGTTGGCATAGATCGAGATTAGGATTTGTCACTCCGAGTATCAGAGAGGTATCTCTGGGCCCTCTCGGTAATGATCATCACTATAAGCCTTGCAAGCAATGTGACTAATGAGTTAGTTGCGGGATGATGCATTACGGAACGAGTAAAGAGACTTGCCGGTAATGAGATTGAACTAGGTATGATGATACCGATGATCGAATCTCGGGCAAGTAACAACCGATGACAAAGGGAACAGCGTATATTGTTATGCGGTTTGACCGATAAAGATCTTCGTAGAATATGTGGGAGCCAATATGAGCATCCAGGTTCCGCTATTGGTTATTGACTGGAGATGAGTCTCGTTCATGTCCACATAGTTCTCGAACCCGTAGGGTTCGCACGCTTAACGTTCGATGACGATCGATATTATGAGTTTATGTGTTTTGATGTACCGAAGGTAGTTCAGAGTCCTGGATGAGATCACGGACATGACGAGGAGTCTCGAAATGGTCGATACATGAAGATTGATATATTCACTACAAAAAAAAATACACTTCCGTGATGATACGTGTTTGTCACAGTAGGTCACATTTTCTGTCATGCATGTACATCCATGACAAATTTATGACAGAATCAAGATAGTCATACCTATGCTGTCGTAGAAGTGTTCCATGACATTACCAAAATTATCATCACAGAAGTGTCCACTTCCATGCGATAAATCGCGCGTCACAGAAGTGCTTTCGTCAAGGGTGACCGACATGTGGCATCCACCATAACGGAACGCCGTTAAGCTATCGGGTCCGGTTTTGGATCTGATAACCCGTTAACAGCCCCGACCAATGGGAATCTTCCACGTGTAAAATCATCATTGGCTGGAGGAAACATGTGTCGGCTCACCGTTGGGACAGATGTCATCCACTCATTGGACCCAAAGCACCTATGATACGTCGACACGTGGCACGGCCCAACAGAGGCCCATTCCTGTGAAAAGGCCGGCCCGTTTGACTTGGTCAAAAGGTGGCGGGCCGGCCCACGGCAAGCCTGTTAATGGCCTGTTCGCATATAGCCCATTTACAGCCGGCTAACCCAGGGCCTGTTTACGGCCTATCCGAATTAGGCCCAGTAGCGTCATTTGGGCCGTCCAATATAATTCCAGCTCGTTTTAACTTCCGGCCCATGTATGGCCCATGACGTCTTTCGGCCCATATGAGGCCCTTAGTAACTTTGGCCCATTAACGGCCCGTGGTAAAACTGGCCCGTAATGAACAGTGTATCACTTTATACCCATTAACGGCCTGTGGTAAAACTGGCCCGTAATGAACAGTGTATCACTTTATACCCATTAACGGCCCATTATCCAGTTGGGCCGTTTCCAGCCCATGTTATCTTTCGGCCTTCTCAGGGCCCATTTATTCTTGGGCTCATTTCCAGCATTCGTTTACTTACGGCCCGTTGCTGTCATTTTCTGCTTGTGGGCCAAATTCAGCCCGTGGTTACAGTCGGCCCGTTTGTGGCCCGTTAATACGTTGGGCCGTTTTCATAGTGTCATCAAATACGGCCGGTTAACAACGGCCCGTTATGGTCGGCCCATGAACGGACGATTTCAACTCTAGCCCATTTACGGCCATAATGTGGTCTATTATTGGCCCATGTTTGGCCAACCGATCATACAGCCCGTAGAAGGCCCATTGATGATACGGCCCGTAGAAGGCCCATTGTGTCTACGGCCCGTATAAGGCCCATTGTTTCTACGCCCCGTAGAAGGCCCATTGTTTCTACAGCCCTTAGAAGGCCCATTGTTTCTACGGCCCGTAGGAGGCCCATGTTAACGACAGTAAATATGTAGCCCATGGTTAATGTGGCCTAGTTTAAAAAATAGGTTATTGCGGCCACTAGCAAACCGCGGAAAAAGAACTGCACTGACTACAAGAAAACAAATAAACAAGACAATAAGGAAATAAATAAGCAAGCAACTTACGCTAGGCTATCACGGCTATTACACATATTACATCCACTGGGCATCAAAGTTCACCACCAGTGCAAATATAGGGAACACCCTACACTATACAAAAAGGAAGGTTGGCATAAAAGTTAATAGTCTAGCAGATAAATGCACCACCAGAAGTTCAGAAGCTCAGTTCATTTGACCTGACTATTATGTTTTCATGCTGTATTGTCCGATGGAGCACCATAACCTTCTCCTTCAGTTCTCCTAGGCTCCTGAACAACATAGCAAATGTCTGATAGTCGGGTTTCAAAACCATGCATATCTTGAGAACATCGAACAGTGTCTCTCCTTGTTTCACAAAGGGTCTCTGTTAGGGAATGGACTTGTGTCTGGAGCGCAGATACAACATTGTTTTGAGCTTGCATATCTTGATCATGAGGCAGTTTGGATGAGATTGCCTTAACAACCAACCCAGTATTACGCAGGAACGTGCTTTTGGCACTGTTAGTGGACAGGTACTGACCCACTACAGCAAGAGCTGACATTGCAGTTATAGTTGCCTCGCCACCTTCAGAAGGTGGCGGTTCCACCATTTTTTCCCTAGCTCGCTGAAAAGTTGAGGTTTTACATTTGTAGTACCAGAACAAAAGATATTAAGGAGGCAGCAAAACCAAACAAAATAGCTTTGGTCTATATACAGAACTTATTCTGGTGAACCCATGTAAAATATTAGTTGTATTTTATTGCAAAGTACATAATAAAACCAGGTTCCAAACATATGACCATGTACCATCGCTAATGTATTGTCTATTTCTTCACATTGTATTGAGGGCTAAGGATAAAGAGACGAAGTTTATAATACAGTAAGCATAGTATGACATCATTCATATCACAAAACAACTGAGAACAGACAAACATGCAATTGTAACATTGTGTGGGCAAGTCCAGCACGGAACTAGATTACAGGTCAAGATCAAAGGAACATCACTCCTCTCTTTTAAACCTTGTAAGGTGCAATGATACACTAAGACAATTGTGTATAAAATTGAAAAGAGTAATAGACATTGGCTGCAAACCATGCAGTTCAAGGCACAAGTCAGAGTACCTTCTTGCTGTTGAAGCTCACAAAGTTCATCTGATCTTGCCAACTCATCTTGTGTCAAGAGTGCTTTGGAAGTAGTGTCAGGTGGCAAGGGAGCTTGGGAACGTGCTGCTAGCTGAGTTGACCAACAAGTAAATTGTGCAGCTGGTGGTACTGTGGAAGGTGTTGCAACAACTAGGGTTGTCTCTGCTTGTTTGGTGGCAGCTATTTGTTTCTGTTTGGCTTGTTCTGCAGCTCGTGTAGCACGGGATACCCTGTCGGTACAATTTTCCGCTGGACTTTGACCTTCTATTGCACCATCAGTACCAGCAGAATCTGTAGGATTCTTCCGCTTCCCTTTCCCTGTCGTTCTGTCTTGCTTCCTCTTTCTCTATGTCATGTTAAGTCAAGCCGACAAGAAAAACGAATAACAATTTAGTTCTTCAGAACAAATTGATGCGTGATACAGACGAACTGAACTTTGATGTTAGACAACCACATGATAGGAGGATGTAATATGTAAGAAAAACAGGACGACATGAGATAACCAGAACTATGATGTGTAAACTAAGCAGAAGACATTTCACTACATTAGAAGCAATGCAATGGAAGGTAGACACCATATGAAAGATGCTACAAATATCGCTCTGCCAAGTTAACAGTGTCTCATCATAAATGCCGTTTAAACAAATGTGAAGCAGTACAAGAATTAAATCATATGCAAGATGCAAACAACATCACACTATCAAGTTAAAGGACTCTCATCATTAGTGCCATTGCATATTCACATCATTGCATATTCACAGCTTATGATGTGTAAACTAAGGAGAAGGCATTTCAACAAATTAGAAGCAATGAAAGCTAGACACCATATGAAAGATGCAACTAATATCACTCTACCAAGTTAAAACTGTCTCGTCATAAGTGCCATTTCAACAAATTAGTAGTACAAGCTAGAAAAGAATGCGAGATGTAACCTATATCACACTCTGAAGTCAAACGTGTCTTATGATAAGTGATTGTTGCAGGTTACACAACAGTAGTAATTTGATGTAAGAACATGGTGTGGTAGACAGATATTGTATGTTCTAGAAACAGGAACACGTGTCTTATTCAAGTATAATGTGTAAAGTAAGCAGATGGAATTCAACAAAATTAGAAGCAATACAAGATAGACATCACACATAACATGCAACCACATATAACAGTGCCAAGTTAGAGGGAGCACCGGTGATGGTGCACTAGGGGATACGTGCTCATCATAAACACAGCTATGTTGAGTGTCTATGCATGTGTTGTCTTGGAAATCATCTTTGGGGGATGGAGGAGTAGAAATTGTAGAGGCCCTCCGTTTGGAAGGAGCACCTTTATCCGCTGCCTTGCTAACATCCTTCCGCTTTATTGATTTTGAATTGTCAAGTAAAACCGACAAGAAAAAGCAATAAAATTCTCTCTTCAGAACTCATTCATGCATGATACTGACAATCACTACTTTGATGTAAGGCAAACACATGATACCAGGATGGAATATGTACGAAAAATAGGACAACATGGCATGTTCACAACTGTTTGTGTAAACTAAGCAGAAACCATTCCAACAAATAAGAAGCAATGCAAGCTAGACACCACATGAAAGATGCAACCAATATGACTCTGCCAAGTTAAAAGCGTCCCATCATAAATGGAATTTCAACAAATTAGAAGCAGCGCATGCTATAAATCATATGAAAGATGCAACTAATATCACACTGCATATACTAAAGGTGTCTCGTCATATTGATTGATGCGGGATACAAAAAAACAATAGTTTTATGTAAGGACATGCTTAATAGACAGATGTACTATGTACTAAATACAAGAAGGCATGTCACATTAATAGGTATAATGTATAAGCTAAGAAGAATAACACATGCAGTTTAACCAGATTGGAAGAATTACAATCTAGACACCATATGCAACATGCAACCACATATCACACTGCCAAGTTAGAGAAAGCACCTGCGATGCTAGTGTAGGGGAAATGCGGTAATCATGTCGGCAGGCTGACGCTGCATTCTTCAAATGAGGAATAGTCCACTTGCCTGACTGCCTCATCATAAGTGGTTGATGAGGGATACACAAGAACATTAGTTTGATGTAAGAACATGGTTAATACACAGATTTACTAGTATGTACCAAAAACAGAAAGGCATGTCATATTCAAAGGTATAATGTGTAAGCTAAGCAGATGCAATTTAACCAAATTGGAAGCAATACAAGCTAGACATCTGGCTGGAGTGGTGAGCATGATCATCTAGGACCTGAGAGCCTGGTGGGAGGCGGGCTGCTTCGCCACCATCGCGGCTTTTTAGTTGGCTTCCAGGTGATGCCTGTCTTTGCTGGGCTTGTCACTGGCTCGGCCAATGCCCTGACTAGCTATTTGTCTTCTGGTGCTCACGGGATGGTGGTTCATGTAAAAAATATCTTTCCTTATCTTAATAAAGACTGACTTCGGCCTTACGAATACAAGCTAGACACCATATAGAACATGCAACCACATATGACACCGCGAAGTTAAAGCAAGCACCTGGGATGGTGGTTCATTGCGATCGAGGTCATCAACTCCAGAGCTACGTTTACCGTCTCCATCTGCTGACACTGTGATGTCTACTATGCAACCTTCTTCTTGTAGATGTTGTTGGGCCTCCAAGTGCAGAGGTTTGTAGGACAGTAGCAAATTTCCCTCAAGTGGATAACCTAAGGTTTATCAATCCGTGGGAGGCGTAGGATGAAGATGGTCTCTCTCAAGCAACCCTGCAACCAAATAACAAAGAGTCTCTTGTGTCCCCAACACACCCAATACAATGGTAAATTGTATAGGTGCACTAGTTCGGCGAAGAGATGGTGATACAAGTGCAATATGGATGGTAGATATAGGTTTTTGTAATCTGAAAATATAAAAACAGCAAGGTAACTAACGATAAAAGTGAGCACAAACGGTATTGCAATGCGTTGAAACAAGGCCTAGGGTTCATACTTTCACTAGTGCAAGTTATCTCAACAATAATAACATAATTGGATCATATAACTATCCCTCAACATGCAACAAAGAGTCACTCCAAAGTCACTAATAGTGGAAAACAAACGAAGAGATTATGGTAGGGTACGAAACCACCTCAAAGTTATTCTTTCTGATCGATCTATTCAATAGTCCGTAGTAAAATAACACGAAGCTATTCTTTCCGTTCGATCTATCATAGAGTTCGTACTAGAATAACACCTTAAGACACAAATCAACCAAAACCCTAATGTCACCTAGATACTCCAATGTCACCTCAAGTATCCGTGGGTATGATTATACGATATGCATCACACAGTCTGAGATTCATCTATTCAGCCAACACAAAGAACTTCAAAGAGTGCCCCAAAGTTTCTACCGGAGAGTCAAGAAGAAAACGTGTGCCAACCCCTATGCATAAGTTCACAAGGTCACTAAACCCGCAAGTTGATCACCAAAACATACATCAAGTAGATCACGTGAATATCCCATTGTCACCACAAATAAGCACATGCAAGACATACATCAAGTGTTCTCAAATCCTTAAAGACTCAATCCAATAAGATAACTTCAAAGGGAAAACTCAATCCATTACAAGAGAGTAGAGGGGGAGAAACATCATAAGATCCAACTATAATAGCAAAGCTCGCGATACATCAAGATCGTACCACCTCAAGAACACGAGAGAGAGAGAGAGATCAAACACATAGCTACTGGTACATACCCTCAGCCCCGAGGGTGAACTACTCCCTCCTCGTCATGGAGAGCGCCAGGATGATGAAGATGGTCACCGGAGAGGGAACCCCCCTCCAGCTGGGTGCCGGAATGGGTCTAGATTGGTTTTCGGTGGCTACAGAGGCTTGCGGCGGTGGAACTCCCGACCTAGGTTTCTTTCTGGAAGTTTGGGTATATATAAAAGAGGTGTTGGCATCGGGAACAAGTCAGGGGGTCCCCGAGGCGGCCACGAGGCAGGGGGCGCGCCCAGGGGGTAGGTCGCGCCCCCCACCCTCGCGGTGGCCTCGGGACTCCCCTAGTCCATCTCCGATGTTCCGTAGACTTCTTCTGGTCCAAAAATAAGTTCCATGAAGTTTCAGGTCAATTGGACTCTGTTCTGTTTTCCTTTTCTGCGATACTCAAAAACAAGAAAAACACATAAACTGGCACTGGGCTCTAGGTTAATAGGTTAGTCCCAAAAATCATATAAAATAGCATATAAATTCATATAAAACATCCTAGAAGGATAATATAATAGCATGGAGCAATCAAAAATTATAGATACGTTAGAGACGTATCAAGCATCCCCAAGCTTAATCCCTGCTCGTCCTCGAGTAGGTAAATGATAAAAAACAGAATTTTTGATGTGGAATGCTACCTAACATAATTATCAATGTAATCTTCTTTATTGTGGCAAGAATATTCAGATCCATAAGATTCAAAACAAAAGTTTAATATTGACATGAAAACAATAATACTTCAAGCATACTAACTAAGCAATCATGTCTTCTCAAAATAACATGGCCAAAGCAAGCTATCCCTACAAAATCATATAGTCTGGCTATGCTCTATCTTCATCGCACAAAATATGTAAATCATGCACAACCCCGATGACAAGCCAAGCAATTGTTTCATACTTTTGATGTTCTCAAACCTTTTCAATCTTTACGCAATACATGAGCGTGAGCATGGACATAGCACTATAGGTGGAATAGAATGGTGGTTGTGGAGAAGACAAAAAGGAGAAGATAGTCTCACATCAACTAGGCGTATCAACAGGCTATGGAGATGCCCATCGATAGATATCAATGTGAGTGAGTAGGGATTGCCATGCAACGGATGCACTAGAGCTATAAGTGTATGAAAGCTCAACAAAAGAAACTAAGTGGGTGTGCATCCAACTCGCTTGCTCACGAAGACCTAGGGCATTTTGAGGAAGCCCATCATTAGAATATACAAGCCAAGTTCTATAATGTAAAATTCTCACTAGTATATGAAAGTGACAACATAGGAGACTCTCTATCATGAAGATCACGGTGCTACTTTGAAGCACAAGTGTGGTAAAAGGATAGTAACATTGTCCCTTCTCTCTTTTTCTCTCATTTTTTTTATTTTATTTTTTTCTTTTTTGTTTGGGCCTTTTTCTCTTTTTTTATGGCCTCTTTTCTTCTTTTTCTTTTTTTGTTCGGAGTCTCATCCCGACTTGTGGGGGAATCATAGTCTCCATCATCCTTTCCTCACTGGGACAATGCTCTAATAATGATGATCATCACACTTTTATTTACTTACAACTCAAGAATTACAACTTGATACTTAGAACAAAATATGACTCTATATGAATGCCTTTGGCGGTGTACTGGGATGTGCAATGAATAAAGAGTGACATGTATGAAAGAATTATGAACGGTGGCTTTGCCACAAATACGATGCCAACTACATGATCATGCAAAGCAATATGACAATGATGGAGCGTGTCATAATAAACGGAACAGTGGAAAGTTGCATGGCAATATATCTCGGAATGGCTATGGAAATGCCATAATAGGTAGGTATGGTGGCTGTTTTGAGGAAGGTAAATGGTGGGTTTATGGTACCGGCGAAAGGTGCGCGGTATTAGAGAGGATAGCAATGGTGGAAGGGTGAGAGTGCATATAATCCATGGACTCAACATTAGTCATAAAGAACTCACATACTTATTGCAAAAATCTATTAGTTATCGAAACGAAGTACCACGCGCATGCTCCTAGGGGGATAGATTGGTAGGAAAAGACCATCGCTCGTCCCCGACCACCACTCATAAGGAAGACAATCAATAAATAAATCATGCTCCGACTTCATCACATAACGGTTCACCATACGTGCATGCTACGGGAATCACAAACTTTAACACAAGTTTCTCTCAAATTCACAACTACTCAACCAGCATGACTCTAATATCATCGTCTTCATATCTCAAAACAATCATAAGGAATCAAACTTCTCATAGTATTCAATGCACTTTATATGAAAGTTTTTATTATATCCCTCTTGGATACCCATCATATTAGGACTAAATTCATAACCAAAGCAAATTACCATGCTGTTCTAAAGACTCTCAAAATAATATAAGTGAAGCAGGAGAGATCAACAATTTCTTCAAAATAAAACTACCGCCATGCTCTAAAAAGATATAAGTGAAGCACTAGAGCAAACGACAAACTACTCCGAAAGATATAAGTGAAGATCAATGAGTAGTTGAATAATTATGTAACTATGTGAAGACTCTCTAACATTTAAGAATTTCAGATCTTGGTATTTTATTCAAACAGAAAGCAAAACAAAATAAAATAAAATGACGCTCCAAGCAAAACACATATCATGTGGGGAATAAAAATATAGCTCCAAGTAAAGTTACCGATGAACGAAGACGAAAGAGGGGATGCCATCCGGGGCATCCCCAAGCTTAGGCTCTTGGTTGTCCTTGAATATTACCTTGGGGTGCCTTGGGCATCCCCAAGCTTAGGCTCTTGGCACTCCTTATTCCATAGTCCATCGAATCTTTACCTAAAACTTGAAAACTTCACAACACAAAACTTAACAGAAAACTCGTAAGCTCCGTTAGTATAAGAAAATAAAACCACCCCTTAGGTACTGTTGTGAACTCATTCTAAATTCATATTGGTGTAATATGTACTGTATTCCAACTTATCTATGGTTCATACCCTCCGATACTACTCATAGATTCATCAAAACAAGCAAACAACACATAGAAAACAGAATCTGTCAAAAACAGAACAATATGTAGTAATCTGTATCAAACGTATACTTATGGAACTCCAAAAATTCTGAAATAAATTGGTGGACCTCAGGAATTTTTCTATTAATCATCTTCAAAATAATCAACCTAAAATCGCTCTCCAGTAAAAAATGGCAGCTAATCTCGTGAGCGCAAAAGTTTCTGTTTTTTACAGCAAGATCGCATAGACTTCACCCAAGTCTTCCCAAAGGTTCTACTTGGCACAAACACTAATTAAAACATAAAACCACATCTATCCAGAGGCTAGATAGATTATTTATTACTAAACAGGAGCAAAAGCAAAGGACAAAAATAAAATTGGGTTGCCTCCCAACAAGCGTTTACGTTTAACGCCCCTAGCTAGGCATGATGATTTCAATGATGCTCACATAAAAGATAAGAATTGAAACATAAAGAGAGCACCATGAAGAATATGACTAGTAGATTTAAGTCTGACCCACTTCCTATGCATAGGGATTTTGTGAACAAACAACTTATGGGAACAATAATCAACTAGCATAGGAAGGCAAAACAAGCATAACTTCAAAACTTTAAGCACATAGAGATGAAACTTGATATTATTGCAATTCCTACAAGCATATGTTCCTACCTCATAATAATTTTCAGTAGCATCATGAATGAATTCAACAATATAACCATCACATAAAGCATTCTTTTCGTGATCTACAAGCATAGAATATTTATTACTCTCCACATAAGCAAATTTCTTCTCATGAATAATAGTGGGAGCAAACTCAACAAAATAATTATCATGTGAGGCATAATCCAATTGAAAACTAAAATCATGATGACAAGTTTCATGGTTATCATTATTCTTAATAGCATACAAGTCATCACAATAATCATCATAGATAGCAACTTTATTCTCATAATCAATTGGAACCTCTTCCGAAATAGTGGATTCATCACTAAATAAAGTCATGACCTCTCCAAATCCACTTTCATCAATATAATCATCATAAATAGGAGGCATGCTTTCATCATAATAAATTTTCTTATCAAAACTTGGGGGACAAAAAATATCATCTTCATCAAACATAGCTTGTCCAAGCTTGTGGCTTTTGCATATCATTAGCATCATGGGTATTCAAAGAATTCATACTAACAACATTGCAATCATGATCATCATCCAAGGATTTAGTGCCAAACATTTTAATAAATTCTTCTTCTAACACTTTGGCACAATTATCGAAATCCTTATTTTCACGAAAGACATTAAAAAGATGAAGCATATGAGGCATCCTCAATTCCATTTTTTGGTAGTTTTCTTTTATAGACTAAACTAGTGATAAAACAAGAAACTAAAAGATTCAATTGCAAGATCTAAATAATTACCTTCAAGCACTCACCTCCCCAGCAATGGCGCCAGAAAAGAGCTTGATGTCTACTACGCAACCTTCTTCTTGTAGACGTTGTTGGGCCTCCAAGTGCAGAGGTTTGTAGGACAGTAGCAAATTTCCCTCAAGTGGATAACCTAAGGTTTATCAATCCGTGGGAGGCGTAGGATGAAGATGGTCTCTCTCAAGCAACCCTACAACCAAATAACAAAGAGTCTCTTGTGTCCCCAACACACCCAATACAATGGTAAATTGTATAGGTGCACTAGTTCGGCGAAGAGATGGTGATACAAGTGCAATATGGATGGTAGATATAGGTTTTTGTAATCTGAAAATACAAAAACAGCAAGGTAACTAACGATAAAAGTGAGCACAAACGGTATTGCAATGCGTTGAAACAAGGCCTAGGGTTCATACTTTCACTAGTGCAAGTTCTCTCAACAATAATAACATAATTGGATCATATAACTATCCCTCAACATGCAACAAATAGTCACTCCAAAGTCACTAATAGTGGAAAACAAACGAAGAGATTATGGTAGGGTACGAAACCACCTCAAAGTTATTCTTTCTGATCGATCTATTCAAGAGTCCGTAGTAAAATAACAGGAAGCTATTCTTTCCGTTCGATCTGTCATAGAGTTCGTACTAGAATAACACCTTAAGACACAAATCAACCAAAACCATAATGTCACCTAGATACTCCAATGTCACCTCAAGTATCCGTGGGTATGATTATACGATATGCATCACACAGTCTGAGATTCATCTATTCAGCCAACACAAAGAACTTCAAAGAGTGCCCCAAAGTTTCTACCGGAGATTCAAGACGAAAACGTGTGCCAACCCCTATGCATAAGTTCACAAGGTCACTGAACCCGCAAGTTGATCACCAAAACATACATCAAGTAGATCACGTGAATATCCCATGTCACCACAGATAAGCACATGCAAGACATACATCAAGTGTTCTCAAATCCTTAAAGACTCAATCCGATAAGATAACTTCAAAGGGAAAACTCAATCCATTACAAGAGGTAGAGGGGGAGAAACATCATAAGATCCAACTATAATAGCAAAGCTCGCGATACATCAAGATCGTACCACCTCAAGAACACGAGAGAGAGAGAGAGAGAGAGATCAAACACATAGCTACTGGTACATACCCTCAGCCCCGAGGGTGAACTACTCCCTCCTCGTCATGGAGAGCGCCAGGATGATGAAGATGGCCACCGGAGAGGGAACCCCCCTCCGGCAGGGTGCCGGAACGGGTCTAGATTGGTTTTCGGTGGCTACAGAGGCTTGCGGCGGCGGAACTCCTGATCTAGGTTTCTTTCTGGAAGTTTGGGTATATATAAGAGGTGTTGGCATCGGGAACAAGTCAGGGGGGTCCCCGAGGCGGCCACGAGGCAGGAGGGCGTGCCCAAGGGGGTAGAGAGCGCCCCCACCCTCGTGGTGGCCTCGGGACTCCCCTGGTCCATCTCCGATGCTTCGTGGGCTTCTTCTGGTCCAAAAATAAGTTCCGTGAAGTTTCAGGTCAATTGGACTCCGTTCGGTTTTCCTTTTCTGCGATACTCAAAAACAAGAAAAAAAAAACAGAAACTGGCACTGGGCTCTAGGTTAATAGGTTAGTCGCAAAAATCATATAAAATAGCATATAAATGCATATAAAACATCATAGAAGGATAATATAATAGCATGGAACAATAAAAAATTATAGATACGTTAGAGACGTATCACACTGCACCCTTTATAGCGCTGTAACGTGCCGTGCTTACCCGCGTAGAAAGCTGGAGCAACTTCTCTCTTTTCTTTTCTGCTTCTCTCAAGGCAGACTCTGAAATACCCTTGCATAAAAACACAATAGTGAGAGTATGGGTGAAGTGTGTGCAGAACTAGTGCACTGTAAAAGTAGCAGATAGCAGGTGGCTGAAAAATAAATGACAAGAGACATATGATAGCTCGACAACATTGCATGGCAAACAAAATTAGATTCTACTCCGTATGATTTTGTAATATATGAGCACAGAAAATGCAGGTACTCCTCCAGCACACCACCACATGTGGTCATATCAAGATAAAAGTCGACTGAAAATAAATAGGTCAGTCGATTTTTTTAATGAACCGTCCGATCTATAAGGAACGGGCAGATGGCCTTCGTCTACCTCCCGCCAGTCACTGTTGACGATCTTTCTCGAACCGCCAGCGACCACCGGCCCAGACCCCTGCCTCCGCCGCCCCGCCCTCCCCTCGACCTCACACCACAGTCGTGCTTGGCAGCGCCCCCAAGCCATCCCTTTAATCCCGACCGACCTCCAGATCGGGCGCCAGTAGCTCTAGGCCCCACACGCCCCTAAGATAAACACCGAGCCGCTGCTTCCCCGGCGTAATAGGCGGACTAGCGCCTGTTACGCTGGGGAATGCTTCCGTTAATTGGGAATCAACTGACCAGGAATTGAAATTCAGGGGGGCGACGGACCTCTAGCTAAGGTGAAATAGTATATGAGGAGAAACCTTGTGCATCGCGAGTTACTAGGAACATCTAGTATCAAGAAGAAGCGGTCAACTAGTGTCTTCTGTGGGATGAATACCATGCAAGAAGACACGTAAGATTTGCACGAATAAGGGAAGAGGAGTACCCTTAGTGGTTGCCAGTGTGGTCTCCTCCATATGTCGCGGCGATCTTCTTTTTCTCCCGGGGGAACCGATGTTTTGGAGAACCGTGGATTCTTGGACAAACCCATGGCCAAATTGTTGACTGTGTTGCCATGGCCGTATATCGGCGGAGGGGAAGCAGATCCGAGGCGGTGAAGGACGGCGTAGTAGGAACAGCTCCGCTGCGGTGGAGGGTGGCGAAGTTGGAGCGGCAGCGGTGAGGCGCAGGACGGCGTGGTTGACTGGCTCGGGTACGGAAGGCTCAGCCTCGGCTTCAACTACTAGCCGTGGAGGGTGTTGCGGTGGACGATGACGTCGGGGTATCGGCTCCGGCGTGATGGAGGAGGGCGGCGGTTGATGGGTGGGATGGGGTGGCGGACGGAGGACACCGGGGTTTAGCGGCTGGTGGAGAGGTAGTTTTTGCGCCCACATAGTACGAATGGGGAATC